>NW_020664409.1:102281310-102308164 GCF_002925995.2 Terrapene triunguis | reverse complement strand
AGGTCCCTCAATCCTCACCCCAATGCCTTATCCACAAGGACAGTCTTCATAGGCTTTTTATGTGGAAGCTATCTATCATTTGGTTTTCTATAGCACTCATCCCAGTATGATCTACTTCTTCATTAAGGACTCTATGAAAAATTGAATCAACTACAATGTGTGATGAGCATTCACTTTCTCTGTCCCGTATATAAGACAGTTGTTGGGAAAAAGCCTTAATAAATCATGAACCCCTAATAAATTACAAAGAAAACTCATGTTTTTCACCAATTATTGTCATGAAAATGATATGCTTGTACCATAAATAGTGTCCTAATTGTCAAAAAAGACAGCAGGCAGCAAAAAGTAATATGATTAGCTCAAGATGTAAACAAGAATATAAAAGATAGATCAAAAGCATTTAAAAGTTACAGAATCTAATAATTGGAGGGATTGGACTCATTATAATGGGAAGTGAAAATGACAAAGAAAACATTCAGCGAGTAATGATCTTTGAATAACACAAGGCACTGAACAAATGAAGTGATTTCACGGTATAGAAGGTAAACAATGATGAAGTAAAAAAATCGGTTCTCTTAAGAATGATTATAGGGAATTAGAGACCAGGGATAAAGGAAAAAGCAAAAATATTAAATAATTACTCTCCATCTGTCAATGCAAATGAGGATGGTGGAGAATAGAGATGTGCTGAAATGAAGGAGAAGATATCCAGGGAAGAGCCCCTGAGGACCTGGGAAACACAGAGACAAAACAAGTCCTGGCTAGAGACTTTTAAAGTTGTCAAAAGGTTAGTTGCTTCAAAGAATGCTAAAGTGCCAAATGCAGAGAACACTGAATAGCTACAAGTATCAGGGGGTAGCCGTGTTAGTCTGTATCCACAAAAACAACAAGGAGTCGGGTGGCACCTTAAAGACTAACAGATTTATTTGGGCATAAGCTTTCGTGAGTAAAAAAACACTTCTTCCTTGTTGTTTTTCTGAATAGCTACAAGACTTTAAGGAATGGTCAGCTAAAAAAAACCCCCTAGATTAAAGTAGGAAATATCACAAATTCCAGCCATTCATGTACAATGCCTGTGGACTGAACTAGCTAATACAACTGCATTAAGAACAGGGTAGTGAGGACTGGAAGTGACAGACCAGCTGTTTTTCTTACTGGGGAACATTTCAGAAGTTATGTTGGATGTTGCTTGAAAAAGCACCACTGATTATTAGTTTGGGAGCTCGTGAGTAGCTGTGTGACAATCTAAAAGGATATTTATCATTCTGTTAGATGATAAGGACATTATCAGACAGCATTGGAGAGGAAGGATGGTTGTGGTAATTGGGCCTAGAAATGTACCCTAATTATGAGCGAAAGTGGATAGAAGTGCCACAATAAAATAGTGTGGGGATAGGCTATTCCACCCATCACTTCATTTTGGGGTCCTATAAGAAAGAAACTTGGGGAGGGAAAACTGCTACTGGAGCAAGCTTCGCCATCATGGCTCCACCCCCATCCTCTCTCTCCTGAGACCCCAGACCTTCTTCATCCTAACCCTGATAGAAGTCCTGATCAGACTGGGCTTGAGAGAGGGAGCCAGATGAAATCACCACCTCCACCAGCACTGCTTAAATGCCAGCTATGATATCAGATTTTGTCACACACACACACACACACACACACACACACACACATGTCCATAGTGCGTCCTATTCCTTACCCACCTTATTTCTCCTCTTTCCAACCCTCTCCTTTTTTCTTTCTGTCTAAAATAAGTCTGCCTTCGCCAGACAAGATTGCATATTTCACAATGGTGCTGTAAGCCTGTGACCAGAAAGGGGCAGATAAAACTGTGCCCTAAACTGCCTGATGCTGGTACGAGTTCTCCAGAGTAGCTAACTAGACCGTGTGCTGTGCCTGTGTTTCTCCAGCAGCGAGGCTGCAAGTGAAAGCCAATACCAGAGAAAGGAGCTGCATTTTCTCGTTGCTGTTCTTTTTTCTCCTCTTTTGTGTGTTTTTGTCTTGTTTTGTCTTCTAAGAAATGGGATCGGTCTTTAACAACAACAACAGCTCCAGACCATCTTAGCTAACTCCTTCTCTTTTCCCACAAAAGGATTATTCTTACCACCCTTAATAACATCTCAGAGATGGTCAAACAAGGTTTTTTTTTTTCCCCCTTCTAAAGACTCCAGCTAAAAGGAAAGGGAACAAGGGATGTTGTTAAAAAGAAAGCCTGACTTAATTTACATTTCAAAAGCTTTAACTGTTTCTCCTTTTTGTGTGTCTTTAATAAAAGGCTTAGAGGGATTTTTAGGGATTTCTTTTTAGGTACCTTTGTCTCTTTGGGCCCCTTTATTCAGTCTGAATTAACACAATGATGTTCTTCTGGTTAGAACACTGGATTGTGACTCAGGAGATCTGGGTCCAATTCCCAGCTCTGCCATAGACTTCCTGTGTGACACCAGGAAAGTCATTTTTTCTGTGTGTGAAATCCTAGCTCCACTGAGGTCAATCAGAATTTTGCCATTCAATTCAATGGGGCCTGGATTTCCCCCTTAGGTCTCACTTACCAGTCTGTAAAACTGTAGATAATAAATTGTGTTAATTTGTTTTTTTCCTCCATGGTTTGTCTATTTAAGTTGTAAGATCTTTGGGCCAGGGACTGTCTCTTATTATATGTCTAGGTGCTACTGTAATGGAAATAATTAGTAGAGTTCTACTGCAAGGGTTACTAAGCAAAGGGCTGAATCATGAAGGTGGATGAAAAAGTATATTCTGAATTAATATGGCACAGAAGAGGCAAAACACAAAATTTATTATTGTAATGCTGGCCAGTGCAAGAGAATGGGAACAAAATGTAGAAAATGTCCCTTCAATCCACAGTCAAATATATTGCTCCAGTGGAGAAAATAAACCCAATGCCGGCTTAGAGTGCTATTGGAGAATGAGATAAATCTTAGGAGGTGGTATTATTACTATGTAAGGCGCTTGTTATACCTCACCTAGAGCATTTTATGCAGCATTTGTCACAATGCCTCAGCAAGAACATAATTGCCCTTGAGCTGGTAAGGAGCAGAGCAGCAAGAATAATATCATTTGAGATGTGTCAGAGTGAAAGGGTAAAGGAGTTTGGTTTAGTGCACTGTAAGAGGAAATTTTGTAACAAATTAATTGAGGCTATAATCTGAGAATTAGAAAATCATGGGGAAATCAAATTTTGGCATAACTGTTTAATACTGCTACTGAGCAATGAATGCCTCTAAAGCACACGACACACAATATGCCACATCCTCAACTGGTGTAAATTGGCATCACTCAATTAAATTCAATGGAGTTATATTAATTTATGCCAGCTGTGGATCTGCCCTTATAACTAACTTGCCCTCATACTGCCCTTGTTATTAACAACAGTTCAGTTTCTACATTTATAAGTGATTTCCTCAAAAGTACTCATGAAGTTAGTGGAAGACATGTGTCTAGCGTTTTTTTTTTTTCCTCTTAGTCCCATTCGAGATCTGCTAAGCCATGCTACATTATTATCTTAAAAAGTCAGTATGGAATAAGGGTCTTACACCAGCCAGATAAAGTAGAGAGCATAAATATTCTCAAGGGAAAACTTCCCAGAGAGTGGAGTTGATAGACACAAGGCAGTCAAATGATATCAGGAGAAAGTGTTATGATGGACAATAAATAAATAGGAAGATGTTGTAGATCTGTTGATTTCTATGAGTCTATAACAGTGAAATTACTGTATTGAGCTTGGGGAAAATACTTTGTTGTTAAACTTTTCATCCTTTGGATCAGCTATTAAACTGATCTCCTTTCTGGCAGTCTCTGGTGATTCTCCAGATGGATTGTTTGATGTGCTTCCAAAAATGGAAGAGCCAATATTGGATAATGCTTATTTATCATCAAAACATGCCCTATAGTCCCATAATGGCACCTGCATTTGCCAGTGGCTAAGTCTTTATGGCAAAGTACTCCAGGATACCTAAACAAAATACATTTCTTCCCTTTCTAGATAACATTTTGGGTAAGTGCTGAGTGTTCTCCTCACAGCAGATGAACATTTATTGATTGTAATAACCCAGTGGAGATTATCCACATGGAAGTGCACAAGTATTTAAAAGGTGAAACTACAATGGATATAGTCCATGGTAAAAGCAAAAAAAAGTGCAATGAGATAACATGATCAAAGTGACTTGCCACCATCAACATTGGCCCTAATGTCATCAAAGTAAGGAGAGATGGGGCCAGGGTAGTGTTGGGATGGCAGACCTCTAAAGGAAATCTCAGGGTGCTGGACGAATTAGAATTGGCAATTCCATAGGGATAACTCTTCCATCCATGTCAATCCAGAACCCGTGTCCCTTTATGTTATTGGAAGCCACAGTCCTTCTGGCAGAACTGCATTTACATCTCATCTGAAAGACAAGATTCTGATTAATAGTCATTAGGTTCTGTAGGATGCTTTCTGCCAAAAAAAAAAAAAAAAAAAAAAAAAAAAAAGGATATTTGGATAAATACCAGGATGTTCTGCCAACCTAAATTCCCTACCTCTCCTGCAGTTTTAAATATGTGTGGTTTTCTTCATCATTATTGTTACTATTTCTATTACTGTAGCCTCAGTGGAGATTGGGGTCTTAGTGTGCTGCCTCTGTCTAAAATATCATTGTGTCTATCTAAAATAGAAGAAAGTCCCCTCCCCAAAGAACTAGCAGTGGAATATTGGAGGATTGGGCCAAAAGAAATCTGATGAGGTTCAACAAGGACAAGTGCAGAGTCCTGCACTGAGGATGGAAGAATCACATGCCCTGCTACAGGCTGGGGACCAACTGGCTAAGCGGCAGTTCTGCAGAAAAGGACCTGGGGATTACAGTGGACAAGAAACTGGATATGAGTCAACAGTTTGCCCTTGTTGCCAAGAAGGCTAACTGCATATTGGGCTGCATTAGTAGCCGTGCCAGCAGATCGAGTTAAAGTGATTATTCCCCTCTCTTCGGCACTGGTGAAGCCACACCTGGAGTATTGTGTCCAGTTTTGGGGCCCCCATTAGAGAAAGGACGTGGAGAAACTGGAGAGAGTCCAGCAGAGGGCAACGAAAATTATTAGGGGGCTGGGGCACGTGACTTCTGAGGAGAGGCTGGGAGAACTGGTATTATTTAGTCTGCAGAAGAGAAGAGTGAGAGGAGATTTGATAGTAGCCTTCAACTACCTGAAGGGGGGTTCCAAAGAGGATGGAGCTAGGCTGTTCTCAATGGTGGCAGATGACAGAACAAGGAACAATGGTCTCAAATTGCAGTGGGGAAGGTCTAGGTTGGATATTAGGAAAAAACTATTTCACTAGGAAGGTGGTAAAGCACTGGAATGGCTTACCTAGAAAGGTGGTGGAATCTCCATCCTTAGAGGTTTTTAAGGCCCAGCTTGACAAAGCCCTGGCTGGGATGATTTAGTTGGGGTTGGTCCTGCTTTGAGCAGGGGCTTGGACCAGATGACCTCCTGAGGTCTCTTCCAACCCTAATCTTCTATGATTCTATTATTCTAATATAAAGTCATGATTTCTGCAGGCCGAGACTCCATACTGTAGTCCTATCACTGCTACATTTTCAAATCAGAATAGAATGGAACTACCGTAATACAATTGTCCAGAAGAATTTAAGGCCTGTGATGAGAAAAGTAAATGGGAGCATAAATGCAAAAAACCAAACTGGAACAGTCTAAGTTTGAGGCCATCTTCTGCAAACCGCACTCACAATGGGCCAGATCCTTAGTAGACGGAAATTGGAATAGTGCCAAGGACTTGATTGAATCGATGCCAGTTTTACATTGGCTGATGATACAGCTTATTGAGTGCTACCTTATTCCATTGAAATAAATGGAGCTAACCACAGAGAAAAAAAGCCGCTCAGTATGAGCAACGGTGGCAGAATCTACCCTTCAGATTCAGTCTTCTTATTGTTCATTCATCAATTATTTGTCTCAGTGTAGGCCTATAGTCAGATTATATAATTTACCTTCCGGTTTGGTACTTTTCTTTCTCATAAGCAAAGGATTCATACAACAACGGCTGTTTTTGCTAAGCAGGCTGAGAAAAAAAAAAGCTAACTAAAAGATAAATGCATTTGCAAGTGAACCTGCACATCCTGTATCCAATTTGAGAGATTCCCTTTGCTCAAAAATTAAGCTAGTGATGCAGATGGAAAGGCAATGACTCTATGGAGCTTGAATCCTTACAGGCAAGAATGAGGAAGACTGGAGCTTATTTTTTTCCCCTTGAGTAAGTGCTACTGCACAGACTAACCAAGCATTCCTAATGATTTTTATAGAACGGATGTGCTCAAAACAGATCCTGTTGCGAAGCAGAGTGCAGGGAATAGGACCCTGTACTCTGTTCATTTCAAGGAAATTCTACAATGAGATGAGCGGAATTCAGACATCAATGGAGAGATTTTGTGGATGATGGAGGGTGGGGGCGTGGGATGAAGACCGCTTTAAAGCAGATTTCATTCCGGAAATGGGAGGTAATTGCTTCCACATAGTTGACTCCAGTTGAAGGCTTGTAAACATACATCCTGATCAAGTCACACTGGCTATTTAAATTAAAAAAAAAAAAATCTCAGCCCCTTATCCCACTCTCTGACACAATTTAAACTGAACACACAAAGAATTCCCTGGGTTCGTTTTACCAGAACCCCATATACAGAAGACGGAGAGGTTCAAAAGTGGCTAGTGATTTGGGGTGCCCAATTGGAGACAGCTTAAAGGTGCCTGATTTTCAGAAGTGGGGTGTTCACTGCTTTTTCTGAGAATTAGGCCCCATGAAGATGTCTCAAGTTGAGCACCAAAAAATTGGGGCCCACTTCAACCCACTAGCCACTCTTGAAAATCTTGGCCAGTAGGCTGTAAATCCAGCAGCCTGCCTCTGTCATTTGGCCAAATCCTGAGGATTCAGGGGATGATAGGGAAAGGAAGTGCCTTTCTCCACCCCAAAATACATCCAAGTAATGATGCTAAAAGGGTGGTGGCAGGGGGCTAAGGAACTCCTTGGTTCCTGGGGTAAGCAGCATGTGTTCTGATACTTGGGTGATAATGATGATAGTGGGATTACCCCCATCTCATTCCTCTGAACGACAAATTGGTCATACAGTTACGCAGTCCATTTCAGATGCTTACAGAGAACTGGCTATGGTAAGCCTGAGTAGGACAATTCAGATCCATGCTCAGAGTCTGACTCTGTGCAAAATGTTAATGGCATTCAGATAGTAGGTTTTGGTTTGAACCATTTCTGTCATATAGAAGATCCAATGGCTCTGAATCGGAGTGTTTCAAAAGCTGAGTGGAAAAATTCCTCCACAAAGATAAAGACTTATGACAAAAAGTAATAATAGCCAGAACCACCTTAAATGGGCATATGCCTTAAACCAAGGATCCACACGATCATATTCCTGTTATACTTACTCCCGTTTGCCCCATCCATCCTCATTCTACTGTTTGCTTCCCTTGATCATTGTGTCACGGCTGAAATGTGGATTGCAAGGGCCAGTGAGGAGACAGGCATGGTAGGCACAGCACAGCCTTTGTGTCTCTTCTGTGAAGCATAATAACGGTTACTGTTAAACATTTACCCACAGTTACCAAACAGAACCTCAGTATTTCCTTTTAACTAGACAGGGACACTGGAGGTAACTCAGAAACCAAAGTGAGTGAAATTCTGACCCCTTTGTAGTCTATGGTAAAAGTCCCATTGATTTCAGTGGTACCAGGGTTTCACCCGTTAACTTTTTAATGATAATTACTGCATCCAGGGCTGGCTCTAGCGTTTTTGCTGCCCCAAGCAGCCAAAAAAAAAAAAAAGCCGCGATCGCGATGGGAGGCAGCTCTAGCGCCGCTTCATTCTACCGCGGCAATTTGGCGGCAGGTCCTTTGCTCCGAGAGGGAGTGACGGCCCCGCTGCCGAATTACGGCCGGACGTGCCGCCCCCCTCTTATTGGCCGCCCTAGGCACCTGTTTGCTACGCTGGTGCCTGGAGCCGGCCCTGACTGCATCAAGAACCATGGATTGGGGCTTTCGATTTCTTCTACGCAGTTTTTCACAGTGACATTGTGGCCCCACGTCAAACAAACAACTCTCCCATGGGGATAATTTTAACTGCTTTTGCTTAAAGATCATATTCAATTCAACCTTCAGGGAGTCCAGGGGTATATTCTCCCCTTGAAGTGCACCTTGTTTCTCTGTGTTGCTTATGAGTAGGTAGGCTTTAAATAAGTACTCATGTTGTGCATTTTAATTCACAGATAATCGTTTCAGAATAGCCATTCCCAAATAACAATACAGTCACCCCAATAACTCTCACAAAGCTGCCTGCTATTTTTTTAAGGCTTGGAATTCCTCAAAGGACATTTGTCACTTGACTCTTAATTGCCAAAACACTACTGTATTTTATCAGGCCCATTTTAACTTTACTTTTAGTTCCACATTTTTAGAAGCGTGGGTAATGCAGTGAGACTGATCAAAGTTGGTGTCTGCTTAACAGAACAATCATCACAGGGAACATATTTGTCCCCTGATATAGCTAAAGCTATTTAAAAGAATCATGCTAAAACCCTGGATCCTTAGTACATTGTTAAAACCCATCTGCAGAAGGGATTGTTTTTTTGTTGTGTGTTTCTACAGAACTAGCAGAACAGGCCTCTGGTTCATGAGTGGGGAACTTCAGGTGCTACCACCATGTAAATAATAATAATGTAGACTTCAAAATGGAGCCACAAATTAACTGTTTCAGGGCCAGGGAACAAATGTAATTGTGTTCCCCATCACAGTTGCACTTGTAGTATAAGTGGGTCCTTAAACTGGGTGGTTTTGCTTATAGTTTTGATGGTACTGAAATATTCTGAGGTAACAATACATGGCTGTTGCCTCCCAGGAGAGTCGGTTACAAAATGGACTGACTATCTCCAGTTGCTTTCTCAGAAAGCAACATTCTAAAGTATATACCTATATTTCTCCTGCTACCCCAGTACACTGGAGTTCTAGTCCCTGTGTGTCATTGATAGAAGCCTAGTTTTTCTTTCAACTTTCTCCCTGCCTTCTTCCACTGAATTGCTTTAGGTTCTTGTAAGTGGAATGAGTCCTGGATATTAACCAGGGAGAAAGGAGTCGGGGACATCAGTTATAGTTACATCTCTTCAGTCCAAAGTCTCAAGCATCTCAGTGAAACCTCTTGTTTCCTTTCGGCACCCTTGGGAGAATTCCTTATCTTTAAAGTTAAGTGAGCTCAGGGCACTCTGGGGGCTGCTGGAAGTGCTTTACATCACTGTTTGGGGTCAATCATGTTTGAATCAGGAGCTCCGTTCACCATCCTCGGGACTTGCAGAAATTGGCAACACAGCCAATAGTTACTCTCAACATGCAGGAGCGAAGGAGAAAGCGCTTTTTGTGTGAAGCCATCATAACAGCCCCTGTTGGAAATGCGGGAAGAAAGTGGGATTCCAGATTCAGAATGGGTTTTCTCTTGAACACCAGACAGGGGTGAAGCCAGTGAGGAGACATGTGGAATAGGTACGGCTGAGATGGCACAGAAGGGGCTGTCTAACGGATGAAGCAGAGGCAGATTATGCTGTACCTTTTTGAGGTGTTTGGCTGTTATTAGTGCAGAGACATCTTAGAGGATGAAATACACTGACAAGATGCACCAAAATGTTACCACTTCAGGAGTGCAGTGCTTTGAACACGGCTATTCTGGATACAAGTATAGATTTCTGTTTCCCCAGCAATTGAGCACCAGACAACTATTAACCAAATGTCTGTAGGGCTGCGAGCTGTGTAGTTCCCCACACTGTTTGCCTGCTGACAGGTTTTCCTGCAGCCATTCCTGCCTGACCCCACACATTTTGGAAAATACAGAGCGGGATTTAGACAACTAGGATAAGGTCTATAGCTTGAACAAAGGTCATTTGAAAATCCCACCCGCAAACCATGAGGGGACACTGCCAAATAATCTATCTGCAATGTTTGCAACAAAGGAATATTCCCTGGCTACATTATATGGTGAGCTCCTGTTCCCCCCAGCAATCACATACACAGCAAAAACAGCATGAGAGGAAGCATTGACCATATCAGAATAAGCGGTAACAAGCACTTTCCTTGCATTCTGCATGAAATTCACTCTTGTCCAGAGTGCCATTCTGCACCACTTGAAATCCCACTTCAGCTCTATGCTGACACTTGAAGTGGGACTTCCGTGATATTCTAGCCCCGTCCTGGCCCTCTGCAGAGGGGAGAGTTTCATCCTATGTGACTGTGTTCAGCACTAGGACAGCTACAGGATTTCTAACATATTACTGACATACTAAATAAAAAAATTCACTTGGGGTAATTGGAAAAAAAAAGGTTCAGGGACAATCATTGAATATTAACGATAGAGTAATACGGTCAAATCCTGGACCTATTGAAGTCAATGACAAAACTCCCATTGATTCAGTAGGGCCAGGATTTCACCCACAGAATTTAATGCCAGAAGAAAACATTAGGTTGATTTAGTCTGACCTCCTGCATAACACAGGCTGTAACATTTCGCCCAGTTATTCCTGCAGAGGCAAGCCGTTGGTCTGGTTCTATGACGGTCAGTCTGGGTTTTCTGAGGTTTGTCCCCTGTCCGGAACAGATGTAAAACCAGATGTGGTTTTGTCCAGTATTACACATGGAGGATGGCATTTTGCAGAGTGTTCTGCCCCACCTCCACAGGTGTGACCTCACATGAGGTGGGTGCAAGGTCATACCGGTGGGAGCAGGGCAGCACATTCTGCAAAATGCGTCCTCTGTGGGGTGCATGAAAGGTCACACACACGGGGGTGGGGTCACAGAGGTGGTGATGTGGGGGACACATGAGGGCCCATGTCCTATATTCTGAGCATGCATCAGTGGCCACCCTACCTGCATCACTCCCAATGAGGGTGGCTGAGCCAGAGCATATCTTTTAGGAAGACACACCATCTTGATTTAAAAAGACTTCAAATGATGCATAATCCACCATCAGGACAATTGTTCCAAATGATGATAGCCCCCATCGTTAACAATTTGTAGCCCTTACTCATGTGAGTAGTCATTACTTGCACAAGGACAGCCAGTGAAGTCATTAGGATTATTTACATGAGCAAGGACTACTATAGTGGGAAAAGGTTGCAGAATTGAGTACTTATTCTATGACTATTTGTTTGGTTACCCTTTTAAAAAAAAAAAAAAAGAGAAAGAATGACATATTGTCACTAGTTTACATATTTCCTAAGTAGATCAGTTATTTCAAACTGTAATAAAAATTACACTCAGCTCATATATAGTGCATATCATTCATGGATCTCAGAATATTTTATAACTGAGGGTAAGTATCATTATGGCCCATTTTACAGATGGGAAATGGATGCACAGAGAGATGAAGTGATTTGTCAAAGGTCAAAGAGCAGGTTAGAAAAACCCAGCTCCCCATGTCTCCCAATCCAGTGGTCCCTACTCTAATGGTCTCATAAGAAGGGCCACACAGGCAGGGCCGGTGCAAGGAAGTTTCGCACCCTAGGCGAAATTTCCACCTTGCGCCCCCCCCCCCCCCCCGCGGCAGTGTCCCCCTGCGGCAGCTCCCCCCCTCCCCAGGGATCCGTGTGGCAGCTCTGACCCAGGGGTTCCCCTGGGCTGCCGGCAGTGCTCTGACCCGGGGAACCCCTTAGCTGCCGGCGGCACGCTGACCCAGGGGAACCCCTGGGCTGCCTGCCGGCGGCTCAGACTCCCTCTCCCTCCCAGTGCAGCGGCCACTGTAAAAAAAAAATAAAAAAAAAATTGGGGGCACTGCTTTTTAGCGCCCCCAAATCTCGGCGTCCTAGGCAACCGCCTAGTTGGCCTAAATGGTAGCACCGGCCTTGCACACAGGGTCAGATCAAAGGTCCATCTAGCCCAGTATTGTGTCTTCTGACAGTGGCCAATGACAGGTCCCTCAGAGGGAATGAACAGAACAGGGAATCATCAAGTGATCCATCCCCTGTCGCACATTCCCAGCTTCTGGCAAACAGAGGTTAGGGACACTATCCCTGCCCATCCTGGATAATAGCCATCGATGGACCTATCCTCCATGAACTTATCTCATTCTATTCTCCTGTGATAGACTCTAAGAAAGGGCACTTAAGGCTGAGATTCTCAGAGTCGCCTTGTTGGGTTTGGCTGCCCAATTCCCATTAGCTTTGGCTGCCCAAATCACCTTAGATGGCTTTGAAAGGAGCAACCTAGTAGTTCTAAGAGCCAAATGTGATGAGAAACCAAGCTCTTAGGGCCTGATCCTGTTCCATCAAAACAAAACAAAACTTCCACTGACTTTAATCCTTTAGCTCAAGCTAACACTCTCTAGCCTGGGCTATAACAAACTTCCACTCTCTGTGGTGCAGACACAAATGGGGACTGTGTAATACACAGGGCCACCCAGGGGATTCAGGGGGCCTGGGGCAAAGCAATTTCGGGGGCCCCTTCCATAAAAGAAAGTTGCAATACTATAGAATACTATATTCTCGTGGGGGCCCCTGCGGGCCCGGGGCCTGGGACAAATTGCCCCATTTCCCCCCTCTCTGGGCGGCCCTGGTAATACACTAACCACTGGGTGGCCTGAGGATGTGGGGCGTGGCTGCAGAGGTGAGAAAGGCCATGCTCCATATCAGAATCGAGAGCTCTGGGCAGCAGGAACGATTGAGGAGCTGCAGGCTGCAGCAAACGTCAGGGTCTAATATTTGTTTGCTAATTATGTAATATTTAGAAAATAATGTAATTGTTTATAAACAAAACTAACCACAGACATGCCTGGGGCCGGCCATACCAGCCCACACTGAATTGGTGCAGCCAGCTGCGGACCTCAAAGACATACATTCCACAATGCTGGCTTGATCGGCCACATCAATGCCATAACAAGACGCTGTTGCGTTTTCAGAACGTCATCTGACCGGCTTGTTGCAACTCCAGTGAAAACAAAGCATCATAGAATCATAGAATATCAGGGTTGGAAGAGACCTCAGGAGGTCATCTAGTCCAACCCCCTGCTCAAAGCAGGACCAACCCCAACTAAATCCCAGACAGGGCTTTGTCAAGCTGGGCCTTAAAAACCTCTAAGGAAGGAGATTCCACCACCTCCCTAGGTAATCCATTCCAGTGCTTCACCACCCTCCTAGTGAAATAGTTTTTCCTAATATCCAACCTAGACCTCCCCCACTGCAACTTGAGACCATTGCTTCCTGTTCTGTCATCTGCCACCACTGAGAACAGCCTAGCTCCATCCTCTTTGGAACCCCCCTTCAGGTAGTTGAAGGCTGCTATCAAATCCCCCCTCACTCTTCTCTTCTGCAGACTAAATAAGCCCAGTTCCCTCAGCCTCTCCTCATAAGTCACGTGCCTCAGCCCCCTTAAGATTTTCGTTGTCCTTCTCTGGACTCTCCAATTTGTCCACATCTTTTCTGTAGTGGGGGCCCAAAACTGGACACAATACTCCAGATGTGGCCTCACCAGTGCCGAATAGACAGGAATAATCACTGCCCTTGATCTGCTGGCAATGCTCCTATTAATGCAGTCCAATATACCGTTAGCCTTCCTGGCAACAAGGGACACTGTTGACTCATATCCAGCTTCTCGTCCACTGTAATCCCCAGGTCCTTTGCTGCAGAACTGCTGCTTAGCCAGTCGGTCCCCAGCCTGTAGTGGTGCATGGGACTCTGCACTTGTCCTTGTTGAACCTCATCAGATTTCTTTTGGCCCAATCAGCAGTTTGTCTCCCAGGACCCTATCCCTACCCTCCAGCATATCTACCTCTCCCCCCAGCTTAGTGTTATCCGTGAACTTGCTGAAGGTGCAATTCATCCCATCATGCAGATCATTAATGAAGATGTTGAACAAAACCAGCCCCAGGACAGACCCCTGGGGTACGCCGCTTGATACCGGCTGCCAACTAGACATCGAGCCGTTGATCACTGCCCATTGAGCTAAACAATCTAGCCAGCTTTCTATCCACCTTATAGTCCATTCATCCAATCCATACTTCTTTAGCTTGCTGGCAAGAATACTGTGGGAGACCATATCAAGAGCTTTGCTAAAGTCAAGGTATATAACATCCACTGCTTTTCCCATATCCACAGAGCCAGTTATCTCATCATGGAAGGCAATCAGGTTGGTCAGGCATGACTTGCCCTTGGTGAATCCATGTTGACTGCTCCTGATCAACTTCCTCTCCTCCAAGTGCTTCAAAATGGATTCCTTGAGGACCTACTTCATGATTTTTCCAGGGACTGAGGTGAGATTGTCTGTAGCTCCCCGGATTCTCCTTCTTCCCTATTTTTAAAGATGGGCACTATAGTTGCCTTTTTCCAATCATCCAGGACCTCCCCCGATCACCACGGGTAGTGACAAAATATTTAAAAACAACCCACTCCAACCCAGAAGCTCATTGCAAGCTGTGGGATTGGCTGGTGTAAAGATCACAGAAGTTTTCAATTCAATAGTTTTATACAGGCAAGGCCTGGTTTCTGTCAGGCTAGTTATTATTTATTATTTGTATTGAGGTAGCACCGAGCAGCCCCAGTCATTGATCATGACCCCATTGTGCTAGGCGCTGTACAAAGACTGTCCCTGCTCCCATGGAGCTTACAATCTAAGTGATGCCATGTTTAAATAAAAAAGAATTCAGTTGTAAAATAAAAGCGTTGTTTTAAGGCAAAGAATAACACAGGGAGGAGGCACGGCATGGCTGGGGTGGAGCTGCACCTTGGCGGTTCTGCACCCCGTCAAAGCACTAGAGGGGCTAGTGAAGCAGCCAGAAGCAGCCCCCTCTCTGTCCCTGCAATGGGACCTGCACCAGTGCAGGTATGAATCTAGCTCTTCCAGCCTGACTGGTGTTCATTTTAGAATAAGGACAACAGGGAAGAGCAAGTGTAAAGACTCCAGGAGAGGACACAGTCTGCACGGCCCCTTCGCAACAGGCTGCATCTGAGGGGAGCACACAGAACAGGTTCCTGCCACAGAACACCAAACCATTCCTAGATATTTAAAGGTGCAGTACACAGGAAACACAAAGTTATAATACGCCAGTATTTGTTAATTTGAATCAAACAAATCCAGTTCAAAGGATACCTTTACTGAGAATCACTAATTAAATTAGCTCATTTCCAACTTGTGAAGGAAAACCAGTATAGCTCTTTTTTTTTTTACTCTCTCTCCGTCTTTGCATGGGATTTATATCAGACAGCTGTACCTTTAAATGTGTAATGACTTGCCTTTGACTGATGCTGCAAGAGCTTTTCATGGGGGAAAAGGTATCAGATGGGTGGTTATGCGCACCTCAGGATGAAGTGGAAAATGTAGTGGTAAGTGGCATTTACTGCTCTCTTCACTAGCAATAAGCCAACCATTGAAATGTTACTAAGATTGCTTCTTTTGACCCATTTTAACAAGATCACAGCTTTCAGCATTTCAAGTACCCTTATCAACCAGACCCAGCGGTGGCTTCAGGGAAGGCATTACCTGATGCTGGAAGCTTTAAGGTGCCAGAGAGAGTCAATCAGCCTCAGTGCTAAGCAATTCATATCAGAAATCCTTTGCTCTTTACTTTGTGTGATTATTCCCCTCCTTGTTGGTGTGTGTGGGGGGGGGGGAAGGTGGGAGATGGAAAAATCTAGTAAGTTATGCACAGGCTTTTTCTCTGCTCAAGTGACTCTTACAGATCCTTGGCTTGTTAAGGCTGTTTATGTTGCGTGCCTGAAGCAAAGGCTGTTAGGACCCAATCCGGAAAGAACCTGAGCACCCTCAACTCTGATTGAAGTGGGGCTCACACCTCTCATTGTCAGCAGTAGTTCAGGCTTTTAGCTCTGGAGGTTCCTGGTTCAATCCCTGGTCTGATGGCTGTTGCATTTATACAACAGTCGCTCTGCATACTACACCTCTACCCTGATATAGCGCGACCCAATATAACACGAATTCCGATATAACACGGTAAAGCAGTGCTCCGGGGGGGCAGAGCTGCGTGCTCCGGCGGATCAAAGCAAGTTCAATATAACGCGGTTTCACCTATAACACGGTAAGATTTTTGGGCTCCCGAGGACAGCATTATATCGGGGTAGAGGTGTACCTCCTATAGCATGCCTCTTCTCTACTCTGGAGTGCAGTTAGGAACAAGGGATCTCTGCACTAGAAGGACAAAGGCTCATATCTGCCCTATATCCCTCTTTTTTTTTTTAAGCAGCCTAGCTGGCACAAAGGGTCCCTAGAACAATGATGAAGTGGGACCAAAGTATTGTTCTGCTCCTGGGGCATGGAAACCTAATGAAGCAAGGCTTGACAGCAAGCTGATGGTCCAATTCTTTCCTGGGGTTTGTATCCATCTAAGACAGAGGTCGGCAATCTTTGGCACGCGGCCCGTCAGGGAAATCTGCTGATGTGCCAGGATGGTTTGTTTACCTGCAGCGTCCACGGGTTCGGCCGATCGCAGCTCCCACTGGCCAGTGTTCCCGCAGCCCCCATTGGCCCGGAATGGTGAAGTGGCATGGGCCGAGGGATGTGCTGGCCGCTGCTTCTCACAGCCCCCATTGGCCTGGAACAGCAAACCATGGCCAGTGGGAGCTGCGATCGGCTGAACCTGCGCACACTGCAGGTAAACAAACTGTCCTGGCCCACCAGCGGCTTTCCCTGACGGGCCGCATGCCAAAGGTTGCCGATCTCTAATCTAAGATTTTCTCTTCGTTACACAATTTTTTTTATGTTTTCATGAGGTTTATTGGGGAGGTGAGGCAGAGGTATGGTGACCAGATGTCCTGATTTTATAGGGACAGTCCCGATTTTTGGGTCTTTTTCTTATATAGGCTCCTATTACCTCCCACCCCCGTCCCAATTTTTCACACTTGCTGTCTGGTCACCCTAGTTGGAGGAGTTTGCATTCAAGTTTAGGAAGATTATGAAAGTCTCCGGATTTACTTATACTTTCATCTTAGTCACTTATTAACCAATATTGTAGTAAAATGATTCTTCAAAGTAAAAAAAGATTAAGAGGTTACAGCATTTCCCAGGCCTTGTTCACCATAGGTAACACTCAAAATGTAAGTAACATTTCCAAGAAACAAAAAAAAACAAGTAAATACAGTTCACCAAATATTACTTCAAATTGGATCATTTTAGGGTTGCAATTAAACCTTTCATGGATTTGCATTAAATAATATATTAATGAATAGCTTAATAGATATTCTGCCATTACAGTCTGTAATTAAAATTTCTCACGCAACTTTGAGATACTAATAGTAATAACTAGTAAAAATTGACACCATGAAATGTGGTCGGCCTTGCAAATGCTTGGTTTAGTTTAACATTGCCTTAAAGTGATACCATTTTTTCTCAGAAGCTTTTAAAGCTGACACACTTTGTGAATAAATATTGCTGATCCTACATGGAAAATTTACATCTGACACTTGCAGGGCCGGCTCCAAGCACCAGCCGACCAAGCATGTGCTTGGGGCGGCAGCTTCTAAGGGGCGGCCAATCTTGGGGTGGTGGGGCAGTGCTCCGTTTTTTTTGTTTTGTTTTGGCGGGGCGGCGCTCAGCGGTTTTTGTTTTGGGGTTTTTTTTTGTTTCGGCGAGGCGGCGCTCGGGGGGGGGAGGGTGGTTCGGTGGGGCGGCGGTCGGGGTTTTTTGTTGTTGTTTCGGCAAGGCGGCGCTCAGGGCGAGGGGTTGTTACAGCGGGGCGGCGCTCATTTTTTTGGAGGGGGGGGTTTGGCTTGGGGTGGCAAAAAAGTTAGAGCCGGCCCTGGACACTTGGTCACATGTGAAAATAAGCCTGTAAGTAGAGATGGGTCCAAAGTTCGATACATGAGAGGAAGGATAGTCTTGTGACAAAGGCATTTGTTCAGGCTTCAAAAGATCTGCATTCTAGTCCTGACTTTGACAACTGCATCTTACATGACCTTGAGTGAGTCATTTTAATCCATTTGGTTCTGTTTTGGATGAAGCTCTTCTGTCATATCGCTTTAATATGTAATTTCCAAATGGAGGTAATAACAATACCCTTTTTCTGCCTTGCCTGTTTACATTATAAGACTTTTGGAGCAGAGAATTCTGAAAATGCTGCCTCTTACTATGTGCATATGCAGCACACATCCTGATACAACCCCAGTCTCAGCTGGGGCCTAAAGGTGCTACCGTAATATAAATAATTTTGATCTTGAATTATCTGAGGTCAGTGCTGTTAGAATGTAGGGTTTCAGCTGAGGCCGATCCCTAGTTTTAAAGTTGTGAAATAGAGTTTGTAAAACTCTGGTTTCAGGTTGTGTGGTCATAATACCACTTTTTGTATCATAGCAGTTCAGTTTCGAAGAAAAAAGAAAAAGCCATTTTTCTCTCTAACTGCCTGCTATGCCAACTCTACTAGGACTCTGAATGCCATCTGTGGTGGGTTCATTCAATCATACACATCATCATGAGTAAAATATCTGTTTTCATGACGGGCAAACCTCGAGAAAATCAGAGATCCAGCTTTCAAAGTAATTCAAAACTTTGGATGTTTATCTGAACTGCTTATGAACTTATCCAGACATCTTTGTACTTTTAGCTTGGTCAGAAATATCACAACAACAGCGACTGCTTATGCCCCCATTAGAATCAGAAAACGTGAGAAGGCATGTGAAAAAATGAAAGCAGTCAGAAATTTTCATATCTGGAAAGAAGTTCACTTTGAGTTTTGTATGAAGCTTTTGAGTCAGTCATATCACTTTAACTTGTAATCGCCAATGAGCTGATCATCCTGCCCAATTTTAGCAGATTGCTTTGTCCTAATTATATGGAGGAAATATTTTTTTATTGTGTTGATTCAAAAACACAAGAAATGAACTGGTAAAACATTTTGTCACTGTTTGTGACCAGCCATATTAATTGCATTCTGCCTAGATCACTGGCCTGTCATTTCAACTGCTTCCAGTCTTGAACTGTTGTGTAGAATTGCTTCTGCACTGAGAAATGTTTTCTGGGTGAGATCCTTGTCTAGTGTATATCAATGGAGCTCCATAATGGGACAAAGGTTAGTTCTTTTGAGGAGAGGAGTGGGAAGAGGCTTGTGGAAGAGATGAAGTCATGTGGGTCATAAGGAGAGCCATGGGGACAGAGGAATCATAGGGATTCATGCTTAATTCCCTGTGGACAGCTTGAGATCATGGATACTGAGGGAGGACATGGCTCCTTCTCTGTCCCTTGTACTTCTTGGAATGTCCCTCCCGGCTCTTGCTGTAGGAGACATCAGGGGAACAGTGGTAACAGAGGGGAATGGGAACCATGAGTGGGGCAATAGTGGAGAAGGACCATTAAGACAGAGGGGAGAGCAACACTTTTCTTAGAGGTCTATTTTACAATAAGTCAGGGGATCTCAGAGGGCTGGGTGTACACTCTGGTGAATTTTAGATTAATCTCTTCCATTTTTCTAAGAAGGTGCTGACTATGTGATTGACCAGACACTACATAAATACATTTTAGGTACATACCTTGATGATAAGAACCTTACCTGCATCGACTTTGCTGACAACATAGCGCTATTTGTCCGATCAATGGACGGACTGGTTGTGGCACTTACACCTTGGAAAACTCAAAGGCAAAAGTTGGTCTAAAAATTAATTGAGGTAAAATAAAAAATTCTTCCAGTAGGTGATTTCAAACGCACTGCAGGCTCTCGCACCGTAGAGGGTGACCAACCAGCTGAGATTCTTGGTGACTGCACCGACCTCGGCTCTGTTGCTGATAATATGGGTGGTACTAAGAAAGATCTTGAAGCCTGCACTGCCAAAGTGCTGTCAATAATGGGGCGCCTCATCAAGAAATGCTCTTTAAGGTAGTATGGTTACTGGCTTCAAATGCCTACAAACTTCCCTGCAAGAATCATCAGCTTTGGTCAAAAACCAGAACCTGCAGCACAGCCAGTAGCAGAGCCAGTCTCCAGGCAACCAATGAGTGCAGCTGGCCTGTAGTAGTCTGCTTGACTAGCTACACCACCTGACTGGTGGGAAGAGTCAGCGGACCAGCTTTTAAGCCTAGCAGCTGTTTGACAGCTGCTCAAAGCATTCACCCTTGGCTGTGATGGCTCCTGCACCTGCTTGTTCCCAGCCTTGCTCCAGCCCAGTTCTTCCCTCAGACCCAGCCCTGCCTCATTCCAGGTAACCGGGCTTGGAGCCTCAGCTCTAATTCCTGTCCTCTGACTTTGGTTCTGATCCTCTGCTTGGAGTCCTGACTTTGAACTGCAGCTCTGATATTTGGCTTCTGGCTCTGTTCCTGGGCTCCCATCCTGGCTACTGAGTCCTGTTCTAACCACTAGGCATGACTGCCCAGGTCCCAGTCTCTGATAACTTTGACCCAATGAAAGGAGTATGGAAAAGACCCCCTGGAAGAGCTGAAACACAATGACTAGAGAGCACCAACAGACACTTGTCGCTCACAGCCATCCTACCCCATAACACACCAGATTTGGCTCAGACTAGAACACAATGGGGGCACATAACACATTCAGTGGTCTCCGCACTGTCCAAGCAACAACATGAGAACTAATGTAACCTAATTAACCTTGCTAAGAAGAAATTAATGCAAAATTTGCCAGGACACATACCGGGACTCTCCAGTAGCTAGTTACCTTTTTACAACCTGGCCCCAACCAGCTTATTTGGAGAAGCATCCCTGGCAAAATTCATGGCATGTTGGCAACTAGTTTGGAGTAGGCTGGAAGTGATGTTTATTAAACTACAGCTAATAAGGCTTTGACCGTATTTCTCTAGGAAGAGTTAATGAACCAAAAGGTCACAAGGTCATCAGAGATACCAGGCCAGCTCCTCAGTTCTCATGATTTAATGAAGGCAATGGAAGTAGGCTGATTTACACCAGCTGAGGATCTGGTTCTCTGTGCCCAACTGGGAAATCAAATGTGAGCTAATTGCTACTGATCAATGAGTTCACCTCCGCATCATCAAGTCAATTCACCCTAACTGAAGAGGGTGAGTGGGGCTGAAATACAGAAATCAATTACTTGATTCTGCTGTTTCTATGTGATAGTTGCTTCAGAAGGGAGTGATAAAACCGGAGCTCTCACTAAATCAAGAGGAGCTTTACTCTTATGAGTTGATTGGAAAATAATGAAAACACCCCTTGCCTCAAGCACACAGACACGCTCACCTGAGCTGCTTGTAAGCGGTACATGGTGACTAAATGAGGATGCTAAAGCCGGTGATCTGTCAGGCCCTGATGGGAGGATTTGTTACAGAGTATACTTCTCCCGTGTATCACTGATGGAAAAGCTCTTTAGAGGATACTAAGACAAACAAAACTCAGCAAACTGATGGTTAACATGGAGGCTTCTGCTTAGTGGTGGTGGAGGAAAGGAATGACAAGTTAATGATGGCACATCTATCTGAATACTCAGATTGTTCCTGGCTCTTGAGAGAGTTCACAGAGGGAAGGCACAAAGGCCAGGCTACACAGAAGGGACTTGGGTATTGTGATATGCCACATCACAGCACCTAGCTTTTGGAGCTAAGCCTTGCCCCTGTTTCTGAATTCAGTGCCTAAGTATAAGTTGCCAGGAGCAGGGCCGGCTCTGGCTTTTTGGCTGCTCCAAGCAAAAACAAAAACGGGGCGGCCAGAATGGCAAAGTGTGGGTGCAGGGGGACCGGCTAGCGGGGGGAAGGGAGCGGGCGGGAGAGAAAGAGAGAAGGGGGGTGGCCAGGGCTACAGCGGGGCGCTGCCACGCGGCCCCTCCCGCTGTGCCGCACCGCGCCGCCTGCCGGGAGGGCTCCACTCCAGTCGGCAGGGAGGGAAGGACGAGGACTGCCCTGCCGGGCTTGCTGCAGGGCGCTCCCGTCCTCTGCGCCACCACCCACTACAGGGCGTCCGGAGCGGAACAAAAAAAAAAAAAAAAAAGTGTGGCCGTGCCGCCCTAGGATTGGGCGGAATTCCGCCTCGTTCAATCTGCCGCCCCAAGCACCAACTTGCTCGGCTGGTGCCTGGAGCCGGCCCTGGCCAGGAGGCCCCCGCCTCTGCTTCTGATTCACAAACAAGGGGAAGATAGGCATTCGGTTGCCTAAGTCATGTGCTGGACCTGATCAGAGGCCACCTACTTTGACAACAAACAGGCAGGGGAACCCTCCCTTCCAACCTTCAGCCCAATGGTTAGGTTACTCTCTGGATGTGGAAGACCCCTGGTTCAATTCCCCCCGCCCCCCAGCCTAATAAGGAAAATGGTTGTGAACAGGGTTCTACTACCTTGCAGGTGAGTGTTTTAACTGCTAGGCTATAGAGACATTCTAATGCTTTCTCTGGCTAATTAGTATTTATTCAATTAAAGTTGAACAACTTCAATAGGAGAGATTGAGAGAGCAGAATATCCCAGTGGTCACCAGCCTATGAGTTGGAAGAGCCTTTTTTTAAAATCCTGTCTCCTCATCAGGTAGAGGGGGACTAGAGCCTGGGGTCTCCCACATCTTAGATGTGTGTGCTAAACACAGGGCTAAAGGTTAAAAGGAAGGGCCTCCTTCCCCCTGATGTGTTTTGAGGAGTCAGGTGGCCTCTGAGCAGGTCTATTGGATCAGTCCCTGCACACAACTTCAGGGGCCTGAATGCCTTCTTCCCCTGGTTTGTGACTCACTCTGGGGCTTAGGTGGCAGAGAGGGAAAGGGCTGGTGCAGCCTGTGCACTCGCTCGGAGTCTCGGGAAGATTGGGAAGGGGTTTTGCTGCCTGCAGGTTCAGAACCAAGCTGTGAGGTTTGCTCAGTGCTCATCCACCGATGGTGGGGGGAGGAGGAAAGCAGGTAGATGAGGA
This sequence comes from Terrapene triunguis, assembly GCF_002925995.2. NCBI lineage: Eukaryota > Metazoa > Chordata > Testudines > Emydidae > Terrapene > Terrapene triunguis. Next base: position 102,285,342 of record NW_020664409.1, on the reverse strand, counting down.
GCTTTTGCTGCATAACTGGAAAGGTCTATCCAGTGCTACCTCATTGCAGCTGTAGCCCTGTTCCCTGCTGCTTGCTACACCCAGTTCTAGGACCACTAGCCCTTCCAGAAGCACTGACCGGCTCCCTGTTGTTCCTATTGTGAGCAAACTGGTTGTTTCTTCTGTTGCAGATGAGGTTTAGCTCGGGTTTCAACTTAGTCTTGGAAGGAAATAACCCTGAGTATTCTCCCATTATAGCTGCAGGACTTCCCCCAGGCTTTCTGTGTCTTTTACCCCTTCCCAGCTCCTCCTGTCCTCATCATTCCCTTACACACCAGCTGCTAGTGCGTGGCATGTTGGATTCCACTGTGAAGATCTCACAATAGATCTATCTATCATCCTTCATTAAGAGCCAAATCCTCCCAGCTGGCACACAAGCCAGATACTAGTCTGTGCTCTAGATTAATTCAGGGTGAGGAGGCAAGATGGATTCTCAGCCCTCTTCTACAAGCTGTGGAACCACACAGGTATTCTTCTATGGCTGCTAATACAGCCTCAAGTCTGCAATGGCCCAAAGTGCTCCTTCCACTGGGGCAGCCAGAACAGAAAGAATTGTACAGCAGTGGCTGCTCTGATCCCAACTCACCTCCACCTATCCTCTCACCACCCATACACAAGACATGGTTCTGTCTTCAGAGAAACCTCCACACCCACGAAGAAAAAGATATGACTGTCAGTGATCTAAAGCCTAATCTTGCAAGTTGTGTGTTCAGAAGATTGTCAGCTGCAGCCAAGATATGCTTGGCATGTCCATATCCGGGAAAGGGGGTACAGGTGTCTGAGACATCTTTGCTGTCCTTCCATTGTGGGGATGGCCTGAGGTCTACTCTAAATTATGTCCCATTATCCATAGCCCCAAGGATCCATTCCAGCAGATGGGGATTACCAGTGCCTGGGGCACGCTAGTCATGCCCCCTTTCTCCTGGGAGAATCTGTGCAGGGGAAACCCTCCACTTGATAATTAAGCTAAAGCTTCAATGCTGTTGTGAGATGGCTGATTGGGGCAAAAACAGCTTAAACAGAGCTGAGGATCTGCTCCTAAGTACTAATCAAATAAAACAGTAAGGTAGGAGAAGTCATAGAATCATATAAATGTAGGGCTGTAAGAGATCTCAAGAGGTCATCTAGTCCAGCCCCCTATTCTGAGGCAGGACCAAGTACCCACTGGTCACTTACGGCTAAATGCATTGACTCCCACTGACCTCACTACCCAAGGATCCTGCTGTGATGAAGAGCTCCTTCATCAGAGGGTTAAAATGGCTTTAAGACCAACTGGTACCACAGAACCCTGCAAAGTTACCATAACACAAAGTTGTGCCTCCAGAGGTTCTGAGGCTAAATCCAACCCAGGAGCCCAGAATATAGCTTTGGGATGCCACAGCATGTTGGTAGCTGTAAAAGTCTTGAAATGGATTGTTCCTCCACAGATTTCCTACCTTATGCTTACGCACGCACACATATATTTTCCTAGAGACGTAGAAAACCAAACAGAGTGTTTGTGAACTGCCTGCCAGGAACAAAGCACATGGACTTCCCAACACCATTGACACAACCTATCCAACAGATTGGGTGACAAATTGGAGATTGTACTGATAATCACAAACAAGCTGGGGAGCTTTTGGCATTTTGCGTGCTCCCTGAAGACCCATTCTGAAGAAGCACACCCACTTATACACGGAATGCGTTAAAAAAAGACCAGATGCTGCGGTTAATTTACTGCAAGGGGTCTGATCTGAAGTAGCACCATGGCCCGTTTCTAATCCCAGCAGCTCCATTCTCCCTAGTTTTGTTTTAACAGGCATAAATGAAAACCATTGCGTTCCATAAGATGGTGTCATTATAATTAAACACCCTGCCTTTCTGCGCTTAATTGACTTCTGATTGTCTTCAAATCCCATCTTGAGACTCATTTCTTCTTCCTGGCCTAGGATACCTAATCCTTTCTCTAATAAAATTACTCCTAGGAAGCCGTGCTGAATTATTCTCCCTGTAACCTGGCCTTTGTACACTTTTTCAACCCTCAGTGCCATAACTGGCAGTTGTTAAGACATGTGCTTATAAGGCTACCAAATTACTACCTTGTATTGATTATATTATTGTTTGTTTGAGGGAGCACCTGTGATGTGTAGGCACTTTCTAGATATGCAAGCAGGGATGGTCCCAGCCCCAAGGATGGGTGGATGGACAGAGAGGTAGGCAGAGGTCAGGGAAGCGGAACAATAAAAGGGATTGGATTCACTCCAGAGGACGTATGTCTGCAGGGGCTTTCACAAGGACTTTTAAGGTGGAGAAGATAGGGGCCTTGCTGAGGAGCTCAGGAGTGTCAAACTCTACATAGGGGCCATGCTGAAGAAGCCACTGAGATGACTGTTTGAGAGACTGACAGTCAGACAATATAGCAGAATATCCCCATTACTCCTCCAATGTATCCCTGTGTTTGGTGTATGGGGGCGAGGGGGAATCAAAGACTGTAGAAAACAGGATCTGTCTGAAGAACACTTGTGCCAGTGAGGAGTGCTCCTCCCACAGGGGAATTCTCTGTTGGCCATTTGCAGCCAGATCCCAGCCCCTTTGCACATTGTGAGTGGCACAAAAGGTGCTGTAGGAGAATCTGCTGCATTGACCAATCAAGCCTCTCAGCACCCTGAGGCATAGGTATTTTTTCTCCATTTGACACATGGGGGAAGCTGAGGCACACAGCAGCTAAGTGACTTGTCCAAGGTCACACAGCAAATCAGCAGCAGAGTCAGAAACTGAGTGGGGCATGCTGTTTGCAATGAACGGTTCATTCAGTGAGTTCAAACATTTTCCCTGTTCACACATTGTTCACAAGCAGGATATGAATTTGCTATTTGAAAAAATGTTGTGTGAACAGATTTCAGCCTACAGATTGCTTGTGGTTCATCACTACCCTTGTGTAGTAACCCATGTCTTATGGCACTATTTCATTCCCTGATTAGATTATCTAACTTCTAGAAACTACTTCCACCCAAAACAAGTTTTGGTTTGTCAAGAAATGTGTTTCACAGCATGATTGCAAAGAGTTTTGGACAGGGCTTCAATGGAATTGCACTCACTTACACCAAAGTTTAAACTTGGGTTGGGTTTAAAATCAATAAGCCTTAATAATGGGTGTGAAATCACATAAGCCACAATGGGCAAACAAAAATTGCCACTTAAACCCAAAAGCAAAGCAAGCCCGCACATTTCATGCAGCTCTGCAAAAGCCCCAAGACTGAGTTCAGTGAATAAACGCATAGAATCAGATGATCAGCTAGTGCAAACCAGCACAGCTGCATTGATTTCAATAGGCCAGCTGAGCCTCTGGCCCAGCAATGTTTGATTGTTTAGTGAATCAGGCTAAGAGTACTCAGGGCAATCTGGAGCAAGGGAAAGCTTTGTTGGCAAGTATGCACACAACAGGTTCTGGAATTTGATTCCTCAGTGCAGGTGCAGAATGTTGCCTATGTAAACACCATTCGAAAAGTGAGAAGCGAAACAGGGAGCACACGGGAACCTGAGCTTGGATTAGTGAGAATGCTGCTGTACAGTCACCAATTCATTCCTGTCTAGTAGTAATAGGGCTAAGAGGTGAACACAAGACTAAGGCCCACAAAGGGACTTAAGCATTGCAATTCTAAGGGCTGGTCCACACTGGGGCGGGGGATCGATATAGGAAACGCAACTTCAGCTACGAGAATAGCGTAGCTGAAGTCGACGTTTCCTATATCGAACTAAAAGTACTTACTTCGGGTCCACGCGGCGCAGGCAGGCTCCCCCGTCGACAGCGCTTCCTCCTCTCAGCGAGCAGGAGTTCCGCAGTCGATGGGGGAGCGCTTCTGGGATCGATCTATCGCGTCCAGATGAGACGCAATAAAATCGATCCCAGAAGATCGATCTCTACCCGCCGAATTAGGCGAGTAGTGTGGACCAGCCCTAAAGAAGTGTAGAAGGGAGAACAGCAAAATAGAGACAATGGATTTCAGGAAGGCG
>NW_020664409.1:102269703-102271310 GCF_002925995.2 Terrapene triunguis | reverse complement strand
TAGCGTAGCTGAAGTCGACGTATCTTAGATCGACTTAGAATCACTTACTTTGTGTCCTCGCGGCGCAGGATCGACAGCCGCCGCTCCCCCGTCAACTTTGCTTCCACCTCTCGCCGAGCTGGAATTCAGTAGTCGACAGGAGAATGATCGGGGATCAATTTATCGTGTCTACACTACACGTGATAAATCGATCCCCGATAGATCGATCGCTACCCGCCGATCCTGCGGGTAGTGTAGACGTACCCTAAGAGGCTGAGCTGCTATTTTGGAATGGATCAATAAACTACTAGATCAGTTTCCCTTTGTCCTCCAGGTACTAGAATGGGGGCTCTGAAACTATGTGTCTCTTCAATAATAGAATGCAGCAGAAATATCACAAAGTGTCAGAAAATTAACCTATAATCTCGCCCTTATTTGAAGAGACAGGTATGCAGGACCTGCCACAATTAATCATCTGCTTTCTAACCAGCCTAGGTCAACCTGAGCACCCTAGGGCAAGAGTTGCCCTAATTTTGTTCAACGAAGGGATCTGTGTTCACATTCACATGCAAACCGGTGATCTGCACTGTCCGAATCCCTGTCTTTAGTACCTGGATGAAAAAGGGAAACCAACATGATGGCATATTCATCCAACCTGAAATGGCAGGGCAGAGAGCATCTCACTGCAAAGCCCATGAACTGTTTTTCCTTTGCTTCCTCATGCAGCACTTTGGATTTGAAGATTTTTTTTCCAAATGTATGCTAACTGGTATATGTGATTATTTATATCAGAACATTTATATAGTGCTGTAATTGCACGGAGCTTTAATACCTACGTAAAGCCTTCGCCCCATCCCCCACCCACAGAAAGTCTGTGTAACTTTTCCACCCACTTTGCAGGATTCCTTGGTAATTTTGATGAGGAGAAAGAGACAAGAGAAAGAACGGCTCAATGGTGCTTCACTTACAATCTGACATGAAAGAACACCAGATGCAGTAAGAGCTAAATAAGATGAACCCACAGAGCAGTCAGTGGCTGGAGTCACTGAGGGTATGTTTATACTGCAATATAAACCCAGGTCTGTAGAACCAGTGGGTATGTGCCCATTGCAATAAAACACCCACGGCTGGCCCAGGTAAGCTGACTTGGGCTTGTGGGGCTCAGGCTACAGCTCTACAAAATCACAGTGTAGCTGTCTGGCCTGAGGCTGGAACCCAAACTCTGGGACCATTCTCTTGCACGGGGTACTGGGACTCGGGCCTGAGTGCTTGCTGATCTGAGTCGGACTGATTTGCGGATGGGTGGAAGTGGTGCTTGGCTTCAAACGTGAGGCAGAGTCTGGGCTTAGTTTGCAGGGTAGACACAGGGCCGGCTCTAGGAACCAGCAAAACAAGCTGGTGCTTGGGGCGGCACATTTTTAGGGGCGGCATGGCGCCAGCCATGCCGCCCCTGCCGCCCCTAAAAATGTGCCCCGGCCGCCCTAGCTCACCTCCGCTGCTGCCGCTCGTGCGCCACGGCGCGCGAAACAGCTGATTCGCGCGCCGCTGTTCGCCCTCCCTCCCAGGCTCTCAAATCTGGGAGGGAAGGGGAGATCCCGAGCGGCCGCGGCGCGCGAAACAGCTGATTC
>NW_020664409.1:102169796-102269603 GCF_002925995.2 Terrapene triunguis | reverse complement strand
GGGGGGGGGCAGCCAAAATTGTTTTTGCTTGGGGCGGCAAAAATCCTAGAGCCGGCCCTGGGGTAGACATACCCTTAAGGACTTGGGATGAGGGTAGGAGAGGCTATACAGGCATTACATGTCCTCAATCTTGCCCAGGAATCTGCCTTCAGACACTCCAAAAGGATCTTCTGTAGAGCTAGTGAAAAGATAGTAAGCATATTTTGCAAAAACAATTTGAAATGGCTACTGCAGTTTATTTGTCTCCCTCATAGCCCTCTTGTTCTCGCCATATCCTTTGCCAGCTCTTGAATCTGTGGTGTCTTCCATATCACACCAGATGCTCAGAGCAGCCTTCCAACTTGATAGGTTCATAAATTCATAGATTCCAAGGCCAGAAGGGACCGTTGTGATCATCTAGTCTGTCCTCCTGTATAGCACAGGTCAGAGAACGTCCCCAAAATAATTCCTAGGGCATATGTTTGAGAAAAAAATCCAATCTTGATTTTAAAATGGTTAGTGATGGAGAATCCATCACCACCCTTGGTAAATTGTTCTAACTGTTAATTACTTTCACTATAAAAATATGCCTTATTTCCATTCTGAATTTGTCTAGCTTCAACTTCCAGCCATTGGGTTGTGTTATATCTTTCTCTGCTATATTGAAGAGACCATTATTAATTATGTAGTACTCACAAACAATAATCAAGTCACCCCTTAAACTACTCTTTGTTAAATTAAATAGATTTAGCTCCTTGAATCTATCACTATTAGGCATGTTTTCTAATCCTTTAATTATTTTCATGGCTCTTCTCTGAAAATTCGCTCTAATTTATTAACATCCTTCTTGAATTGTGGGCACCAGACCTGGACACAATATTACAGCAGCGGTTGCATCACTGCCAAATACAAAGGTAAAATAGCCCTCCCTATTGCTACTTGAGATTCCTCTGATCATGCGTCTGTTTAACAATCTGTATACATACAAGTGGAATGGAAAGAGCGTTAACATCCCCATATGATGAAATTATATAATCAATTTTCCCCAAATACAGAACCGAAATATTTATTGAATACTTCTGCCTTTTCTGCCTTATTATTGATAATTCTACAATTTCCATCTAATAATGGACTCATACCAGGGTCAGGATTCTTTTTGTTGCTAATATATTTTTTAAAAACCCTCCTTCTTATTCTTCTTAACTGGGCATAGATTTCTTCATGTGTTCCTTTGCTTCCCTGATCATTTTTCTACAATTCCTAATTTGTAATTTATATTCATTTCTGTTAACTTCCCATTTGTTTTATATTGCTTTTTAATTTTTACAACTGCTTTCACCTCCCCTCTAAATCAGGTTAGTTTTTAAAGTAGCATAGCCTTCTTCCTCACTTATGGGATTGTGGCTTTTTGGACATCTGGTTAGGTGTTCTTAGATGATTCCCAATTATCATTCACATTTTTTATGATTAAATTCTTCCTCCCAGCTGATTTGGATCATAATTGTTTTCAGCTTTGTGAAATTGGCTGTATTAAATCACCAAGTATATACATTACTGGCCTGGTTTTCATTCTGCTTGCTCATTATAAATATGATCAGGTCATGATCATATGTACCTAAGCTTCCACTAATTTTTAGTTCTGTGATCCATTTCTCTTTAGCTATTCAGACACGATGTAATAAAGAATTTCACCATCTTGGTTGCAACCTAAGTGAGGTTGGATTTTGAGTGAGGAAATTGTCATCTATAAAGTTTAGAAATTCCAAGGATGTTTTAGTACTGGCAGCATCAGACCTCCTGTGTATGTCACTCAAATTGAAATTCCCCATGATCCTACAGCTTTTCTTCCTACACATTATAGATAGGTGCATAAGTAGGCGGTCGTCCTGTTCCCTAGTATGATTTGGTGGTCTGTAGCAGACAACACCTAATTCTCCAACTTATGCTCTATCTGTTAGGACACTGATCCATAAGCATTCACAATCATTTTCTTCTGAGTTATCAGTGATTCAGAAACAGGTAATGCCATTTTTTGACATAGATTGCCACGCCCCCACCTGTTCTGTCCACTCGATCCTTCCTCATTAGATTACAAACATTTATTTGAACACTCCAGTTTTGTGACTCATCCCACCAGGTTTCAGGAACACCAACTAGATCAACTTGATGCTCATAAATGATCAACTCCAATTCCTCTTGTTTGTTACCTAGGCTCCTAGCATTGGTGTATAGGCAAGTCAGTCATTTATTCTCTTTGTGTCCTTTGGTTTGTTGACTAATTTTGTCCTCAACATCTCAGTTTTGTACTGAATGTTCATGTCTTCCCCCTTTTTACCCGCCCCTTTTGCTATCATTTTAATGCTGTCCTGACTACTTTAGCCAACCTGTCCCCAAGGAGACTGGTTCCTCCACTGCTGTGGTGGAGACCATCCAAACTATACAGCCTTGTGATGGAGTTACAGACCCCACACTAAACCAGGGCAAGGGCTAGAGCAGTACTGACCTAGGGAGGTCCTGCCCCTCAGCAGCTGCAGGGCATGCACCAGTTGGAGGGATAGTTTAAAAGGACCTTGGTAGCACAGGGCAAGGAGTTATAGGAAGGGAGGCTGGCACCTGGAGCTGAGAGAGGAGAAGCTACAGCATTCCTAAGGTTATTCTGGAAGCCGTGATCCAGTTTTCCCACTTCTCCCCTTCTTTGGGCAGCTGGACTCTCACAGAATGAGGCATTGTCCCACTGACATACTTCTGAGGCTGTGGCCACAGCCTGGTAGGAAGTGACCCACGGGGTAGTATAACTTGGGGTGAACCAGCAAGTGATACTGTAACATCCCTCTAGGGACCTGGGTTGGGACCCAGAGGAGTGGGAGGGCCTGAGTCGTCCTAACTTTCTCCCCTATTATCTCTGCCATGACAGAACCCTAAGGGTAGTGGAAGAGAAATTCAGGAGGGCTTGAGGCCTTCTGCATATGATTTGCAGAGGGCTCTCTCTAGAATGATCAGGCCAGAAAGAATGGTGGAGTACTGCCTGAGCACTAGGCCAGCTGGCTTTCAGACTGATGCATTCAAGTAAAAAAAAAAAAAAAAAAGGTGCAAAAAAACCAGATTGGGTTTGAGGTGGTCAAAAATACTGAGTAATTAGCGCTTCCCATTGTATTTACATTGCCTTCTGAAGCACTACAAACTTAATTAAGTACAAATGATAATACACTGCATCATTTACTGCATCATGTATTCTGTCATCTCATATTGTAAGTAAAGCACCATTAAGCAATTCTCTCTGGTCTCTTTCTCTTCATCAAAATGACCAAGGAATCCTGTAAAGTGGGTGTAAACATTACACATACGTTCTGTAATTATAACATTTGCACTTTAGTTTTGATAGATTGACACTCTATCAGAATGTCATAACAATATCCACCCTCTGCCCCCTGAAATTTAGTATCATTTATTCAGAGAATGTGATCTGTTATCCCCTAGTGCCGCCTTTGAATAAATCATTGATTTTTGCCAGCTGACTAATTGGTTTTAGAGAATTAGTTAGTAATAGTAAAATATAACTAGTTAATTAGCTAACTACTCAATGCTTCCCACGTGTTGTTCCCTGGTGTGCTATTAAGACTTTGATTTGCATTTCTGGATGGACTTGCCAAATCTTGCGCTTTTTGAACAGTGCAGTTTTTTGCGGGAAAACGAAAAGAAAAGACAAGCCAGGTAAGTTCAATTAAGGCATCTTAATTTTTAAACAATTTCACTGTCTGGAGCTTTATCAGCTTACATGGATCTAATTACAGTTGATAATTCTGTGAATGAGTTAAGCAGACTTCCGCCTCCCCCTTTCCTTCGTTTCCGTCCATAAAATATACCTAAATCTACCAATCATGAGCCATTTGACTTTAAGCATGTGACCAGTCCTATTTCAATCAATTGATCTGCTTGTGTGCTTAAAGTTAAGCATGTGCTCAAGCACTCTGCTGGATCGGGTTTACCATGCTCAGCACCTTGTACGATTGAACCCTTTAGAGAGGAACAATCCAGCATTTGCCAGGTGGTCCATTTTAACCTTGACACCTCTGCATCCCCTCCCCCCACAAATGTCCCTTCCTCTGATTATCTGAATGAGTTATGATAACATTCTGCATCACATCAAATGTTGCGTGCTTCTTTCTCTTTCCCCTACTGCAGGCTGTAGGAAGGAGGGGGAGGCCATGTCTGTTCAAATAGTCGGTCCTTTGTCAAACCAATGAATACACAGTTTGGCACTCCACTATGGAAAGCTGGGTGCATAATCAGACGTAGAGCCTGAGTCTTCTTTTAAAATTGATTTAAAAATAAAGGTTAGCTCCCCCAGTTTGTTTCCTTGGCTCTTTACACAACAAAAACAAAGCAAAGAATCCACAGGGATTCAGCTGGCTCCCAAATAACTATTTACTAACCTCACAGAAACATAAAAGGCCTAGCTACACACTGCCACTCTGACTGCTTTCTGGTGGCTTATACAAAATAAAACATGGTGAGCCTCACTAGAGGGCTCACAAACTTTTTAAAGTGCTGCTACCTTATTTCTATACCCAGACTCTTCCGTTTGTACTTATGTGAGTGACATATAGTCTTGCAGTATTCCTATTCTAATAGAACGTCAGACAGGATGATCGCAATGGTCCCATCTGGTCTAGGAATCTATATGTTCTCAAGCTAGTTGGTAGAATTTGGATGTGTTCACTTTGGGATGTGCTAATCAGACATGGGAACACCATGTTCCCCTGTTAGAACCAACCAAATGGTTAATATCTGCTAATGATAAGAAGAAGTTGCTTTGATACAACACTTAATTTTCTGCATGCAGTATCATAGCGTTGCGTTCTCTCAGGGCAGAAATATAACTGTAGCATGGCCAAAAATGGGGCATTTCTCACATTAGCCCTTTGGGACTTCCTTCCCTTCTCCCTTAAAAGTTATTCTTTACCTAGTCTGCTTTTAAATCCAATACAAAAGCCCTTCACATTTTGAAAGGAAAATATAGGAAGCGGCTGAGACAGAAGCTAGTGTAATAGCTAGAGTGGAAGAGAATTGTTAGAAGTCAGCATTAAAAGCAGGGTATAAATTATGTTTGTTGGTAAAGTTTGCCTCTAAATGTAAGTAGTGTAGAAATAGAGCCACTTTGTTGATTTTCTTTATGTACATATTTCTGGGTGAAGACATTTTGTATCTCAGAATAAGATCATCGTGTCTCTTTTGATCTGCATATTTACACCAGAAAAAGTACATGTATTTGTATAGGGCTAGAGCATCATGTTGGGAACAGAGGACTTGCCAGACTGGATCGTACCCAAGGTCTGTCTAAATCGATATCCTGCCTCTGACAAGAGCCAGCAGCAGATGCTTCAGGGGAAGGTGTAAGAACCGCACAGTAAGTGTATGTAGGATAAGCTGCCCCACACGTTAAGTCTCATCCTGATCTCTAGTAGTGATTGGTTTAAGCTCTGAAGCATGAGGTTTAACATCCCTTCTGCAATATTTGCTGGCATTAAATTAACTCCAGATATTCTTGTTATGCATTTAAATGCCCCATCCGTTGTCGTTCTGTCCTTGGAGCAGCCCTTGACGGAGATGGTGACATTTCTCCCCCGCCCCTAGTTTTCCTACTACTTCAGGGAGGGAGTAAAACTGCACTGCATCTATACCTGTTGCAGAGTGTGGTCTACAATACCCCTGTGTACCTGCACTGCTGAGTGTGTTTGAGGGGCAGAGACAAGTCCCTCCTGACCCTTCCTGCTCACATGTGTGAGCAGTGACTTAGCAGCTCTGTGGAGCCAGCTCCTCCCAATCCCCTGAGAGTGGTGGCATTACCCATCTGAATGGGGGGCCCTCTTCCTTCTTTCCTTCCTTGCACGAATGCAGGACAAGCCCCAATCCGGGTGCAGGAGGTAGGGAACAACAGCTATTGTTAGGGAAAAGTCATGACATTGAACAGAAAAGGATCACCTTGTAATAGGGTTTCTTTTTTAACCATCTAGACTTTAATAGTGAATGGTATACTTACAAGAGAATTCAGTACAGATCAGCTGCTAGCTGGGGCTTGCTCCAGCACCCTCCCAACTTGTACCAGGGGCATGTTGTGAATGGTGAGGGACATGCCTCTGCACAACAGGCTGTGGGGAGGGTGCCATAGGCACCGAATCCCCCACCTAAATTCCCACTGAAGACCCCCCTACCTTGGGTATCCCTAACTAGGGGGTTGCAGCCAGTATTTGATCCCTTCATGCGGGCTGAATGGCTCGAAGGGAGAAAAAGCAGGGCAGAAAATATGTCCCAGTCATTTCCGGGGAGCAGGTCCAACAGGTTCTCATCCCATGGAACTTCTGCTGAATCCAGTGGGAGGTCCACAATGCGGGGGCTTGCAGGACTAGTCTCTGGCCCCATTGATTTAAAGAGGAGGCTCTGCTATGAAAGAAACCAATAAGGGGCCTTGGTGGTGCAGGTAGCAATGGGGAAGAGTAAATAGACATGCCATAACCCCCAGAATAGTTCATTCCTTTTCTCAGAGAAATCTGCAGGAGGTCTGAAATACCACAGGGGCTTTACTTAATATCCAGTTTGAAAAAGAGGCAGGTTTCATGATTTTACGACAGAGAGGAGGAAGAGGACCAAAACAGTCTGCAGTTCATACCACCTCTCTGTGAAAAGGCTGAGAACAATAGTGAACTGTGAAAACATCCAACGATTAACGAGACCGAAGTAGAAGGGGTTGTGTTGGAAATGGGACTTTATGACCCTCTCGTCAAAAATTCCAGGAAGAGCTTTCGAAAGTCATAACTCTGACTTGTTTTATAGGTAGGGGAGGATAACTTCATCTCACGGAGTCATGGGGAGTTCAAAAGGAATTATCAAATGAAAGCAAAGTGGGTCATCGCCTCCGGTGAGTGCATCAGCAGATCAGGTATACTGATCAAATGTTTTACCAAATGAAAGGAGATGGGTCTCTTTATTTATTTATTTTTTGTCTTTGCTTATCAAGATGCTGCAATTTTTTAAAAGGGAGCAGAGCTGAAGGTGGAAAAAACTACCATGGGCGGGAATAGGACCGAGACCTTGGACCACGATACGTAACCAGCATTCAGCCCTTCTTGCATTTTCTTCCTTCAACAGCTGCCGTTTCTCAGTCAGAAGCAGCTCAAATGTGGGCGGGGGTGCTGGAACAGTTTGTATAGTGGGGGTGCTGAGAGCCATTGAACCAAACTGTAAAGCCTGTATATAATGGAAACCACTTACAGTCAGGCGGTGCGGCAGTACCCCACACACCCCTAGTTCCAGCACCGATGGATGTGGGTCATAGAGAGTTTGAAAACAATTCTAAAAGCCAGCTCCTACATTAAACAGAAGATAAATAAATCTATGTTGGATGGAAACAGGTATGTCATATTTACCTAGCTACAGGAAATATAAGTGAATTCTTTAATGCAAATTAATAACTTGTTTGGTTAATAACATAGTAAAAGCATGCTGATTGGTTAATAATTCAGTCACACAGGGTTTTAATATCATGTGCTGCAAAGAGCCACAGGAGATACATTAAAGAGCCCCGTGCGGCTCGCAAGCGTCAGTCTGAGTATCGCTGTATCAGTTGAAGAGCACTGCAGATTGGGAGTTTCCTGATCAGGGTTCCTCAGGTAGAAGTTGTTGATATTTCTGTCCACGTCCCCACCCTGTGAAGTAAGGAATTAAAATTCCCGTTTTATAGAAGGAAAACGGAAGCAAAGAGATATGTAAGGCCCAGTTCATTAAAACTCTTGACTTGGTTGAAAACATTCCAATGAAATATTTCCTGTGGGAAATTAGCTTTGTCATAATTGAAACTTTCCGTGGGAAAAATAGAATTTGGTGAAATTTTCCATTTGAAAAATCGTAATGAAACTTTCTTTTTCAAATCAATTAAGAATTCATCTCTGCATCTTCCTGAGCTGCTGCAGTGCCTCATGGGAACTGAGGTTTCAGGTTCCTCATGTCCCTAAGCGCCCTATGTGTCCAGCTCCTTGGCCAGATTACATCTCCCATGAGGCATTATTGTTTCTCCTTGTGGATGGCAGTCAGAAATGAAGTGTTTAGTTTCAGGAATATTGAAACATTTCCTTTTGAACAAATACATTGAAATGAAATACATTTCCTTTTGAACAAATACACTGCTATTTCTGTTATATAAAAATCACTTGATATTTCAACTTTTCGTTTCAATTTGGGATGAAAACAAATGTCAGAGTATCAGAATTTCCCCATTGGATGGTGTGGCGTTGCACTCCATATGCTTTATAAAAATATATTTATAAGTGTGAATATGATGTAACTGGAATACGCTTTATGCAAAAGGTCTCTTGTAGGGTATAATTACAAAGCTTATGATCTACTGAGTGTGTTCATCCCATTTGTTTGCATGTATTATTTCTATGTCTGGCATTAGGAGAATAAGATATAAACATGTTAAGCGGAAGCCCTTAAGGGTGCTTCAGAATCAATCACCTGTAAATGACTCTGTTTACTTGCAAACCTTCTGGGGTACATGCCAGCCAGCCCTGGAAGAATGGAGACTAGGGGTCTCACGGGACATGTGACCATGTCACACGATACTGAAATCCATCTTAACCCTGGTGCTTTTCCATTTAGAAGGAAGGGTGGGAACCCAGACAGAGACAAAAGATTCCCGCCTCGTGCCAAAGCTATAAAAGGGGATGGAACAGAACAGAGGAGGCGGCCAGTCATGAGAAATCCCCTAGTTACCACCTGAGATGGAACTAACAAGGACTGTACCAGGGGAAAGGATTGGGACCAGACTAGGAAGGAGTCTAGTCTGTGAAAGAAGCTTATTGGAGCATCTCTGAGAGTGAGATTTACCTGTATTAAGTTTCTTAATGTATTAGGCTTAGACTTGTGTGTTTTGTTTTATTTTGCTTGGTACCTTACTTTGTTCTGTCTGTTATTACTTGGAACCACTTAAATCCCATTTTTTATACTTAATAAAATCATTTTTGCTTATTAATTAACCCAGAGTAAGTGATTAATAACTGGGGCAGCAAACAGCTGTTTATATCTTTCTATCAGTGTTATAGAGAGCGGACAATTTATGAGTTTACCCTCTATAAGCTTTATATAGAGTAAAACAGATTTATTTGGTGGTTTGGATCCTATTGGGAGCTGGGTCTCTGGGTGAAGGAGACAGGAGTACTTGCTAAGCTGTTTTCAGTTAAGTCTGCAGCTTTGGGGGCGTGGTTCAGACCCTGGGTCTGTGTTGCAGCAGGCTAGCATGTCTGGCTCAACAAAACAGGGTTCTGAAGTCCCAAGCTGGGAAAGAAAACGGGCTCAGAGGTAGTTTCAGCACATCAGGTGACAGTCCCAAAGGGGGTCTCTGTGACCGAACCTGTCACAGATGGAAATTCCGTGTTTTGATCAGCTGCACTCATAAAGAGCAATGCTCAGTGAGAAACTTAATGTGTTGAAACACTTGACTTTTCTTAATTTCCCATTGTCATACAAAACATCAGTCACAGAGACACGATTTGAGCCCATGTGTCTTGAGCCCCAGTCCACAAAACTATCTTTCTCCTGTTTGCATAAGTGATCAAGAAATGCTAAACCTCCTTTAAAAATGTTAGCCGATTTCTTTTTAGAATAACATGCTGAAGAAAAATGGAGACCTTTTACAAGAGACATGGACCAAGGCTTTGTAGTTGGGCTTCTTTAGGAACTCAAAATTCAGACCAAATTTGCCTAAATGTTTGCTAACTTTCACAAATATGTTCAGCAATCTTAGGCCCTGCTGCAACCTAGCCAAGGCCAATATATTGTAATCATGTAACAATCATGATTTTTCCCTATAATTATGCTTGTAGGGATTAGATTTTTATCTGTAAATGTTGAGTAATGTCAATTTCACTATACACTCACACACTGATTAAAATAATTGCATTGATCATTGATATTTACACATAGGCAAAGTAAGAAAAGTGCTGCTTGAGAATGTATTAGTTTGATTTAAGGATATTTACTTTGTGTATTTTAACATGTGATATAGACAACTTGTGTTTTAACAGTTCTAAAGCTTTAACTTTCTGAATCTACGGTAATTAAATAATGATTCTCTGACCACACACCTTATTATCTGACCTCCCCATAATTACCTGCAACTTTCTGAAAATGTAAGTGGATAAAAATTGAAGAAAATGCTTAAAAATAAACATTTATATTATCCATCAAAATTTAAAAGAATAAAAATGGAATGAATTCTGCCAACCCTAACTAGTTTTGATCACCACTGATCTTTTGTGGCAAGGTTATACAGCTACCAAAGTGTAGGTATTGGCTTCAGTAGGTGTAGGAGCACTTAAACATGGTGAGTACTAACCTGGCTCCATTGAAGTCAATTGCAAAATTGCAACTGACTTCAGTGGAGCCGTGGTTTCACACAAGGGCCTTATGAAGTGGAGAAAAATACCACAAGAGAACAAATGAGACTATTTATTTCCCTCCGGCCGAATTAGCAGTTCTTTTCTAAACAGTATATGATCAGCTTTCATTCAGCTGACTCCCAGCCGTTGAAATGAAAGCCTGGTATCTAATTTTGGAAGGAAGTAAATAGGAAAACAGTGTGGGAGAGTGTTAAATTGGCCACACAACATAAGAAATTACTCTCTGCATAATGGTGTGTTCAATGTCATCCCGTCTTCCTGCAAAAACACCAAAGTGGCAACCCATTTGTTCTTTATGTGTAAACAAATATTGTTTCAGGAGCATAGATAATTATAAAACAGTCACACTTCTATGCAGGCATGATTAACTTGTTCAAATATCTAACACGTAATTATATTCCGAGAGAAATTCAAGTAATTATATTCCTTTAAAAACCAGAGTAAATTAATTCTAAAAGAAAAGTATATATTCAGTTTCTTCAGTGTAACAGCTTGGGTGTAAATATTTAATACATATGTAATCTTTTGATGGCCTTTAATTGGCAAACATTCACCTGTAAGAGAAACTGACAAATTTATGAGTAACGGGAGACAAAAGAACTCATGATAGGCATGTCAGGGTTCTATTGCCTGCCCTGATCAATTGTGGGATGCTGGGGAAGTCATCTTATATCTCCCCCCACCCGCTGCTTCCAAACGTTTTTATCTGGCTGCTCTATTTAGACTGTAAAATCTTCAAGGCAGGAACTTTTTCTCACTATGTGTTTGTACAGCACCAAGCGCAATGGAGTCCTGATCTCAACTGGGGCTTCCAGCCTTTACTGTAATACAAAATAATACTGATAATATATAATAAAATAAATGCAATACCAACGTTTCTCTGTTGGAAAAGTGATGACATAGAAATGGCCCCTCCATGCTCCTCTCCCTATGGGTTTTTCAGTCATCTCTGTTTACTTTACAGACAAATAAGTCTGCCCTCCTGTTTGCCCTGCTGAGCAAACACAGCTATAGGAGCACCCAAGGGATCCTGTCCTACCTTGAACTTTCTACTAAATTTTGAAAGCAGAATTTCTAGCTTAATAGATTTTAAGGCCAGGAGGAAACATTATGATCCTCTAGTCTGATGCCTGCCATAATTCAGACCATAGAATTTCACACAGAAACTTGGTTGACTTCAACTTCCATCCACTGGATATTGAAATGCTGTTCTCTGCTAGACTCAAGAGCCCTGTAGTGCCTTCTTATGTACATGATAGGCCAAGATTGCGTCACCTCTTAAACTTCTCCTTGATCTTTCTTCTTTGTGTTGATGTAAGAGGCAGAAAGAGAACAATGGTTTGGGTTTTTTCCTCATTCCTGGTGGTGTTTGCAAAACTGGCCAATGACAACATTGTCTTTTGACTGAGCAAATCTGATATGCTCACTGAGAGAATAAACTTAGTGAAAACCATCAAGTTTCACCTGTTTTCATGTCAGAATCATGTTTCGTGTGATTGGAATACTGAGGTAAAGAAAAAAAAAGGTTCACTTGAAAATGGGCACAATATTTGGTCAAAACGTTTGAGAACCTTAACAAATCTGAGCTGAATGTCCTGTTTGTAATGAGACATGAAAGTTTCAGCTAGTTTTGGATTTGGTTACAAATATTTTTTTCCCAGCTCTGCTATTAATGGGTTCCCTGCTATACTCCTTCTCTATATACTGAGACCAAAATATATCCTGGCACTACTGAAGTCTGGTTCCAAGTTTAGTTCCACACATGTTTTTGTACCCAAATAGCTGTATGAAGGAGGATGATATATGGTTGTGTGAAAGCAATGAAAAGGGAGATCTTAATAAATGTACCCCAGAGTTTGGCAAGGGTTTAAGCACATATGTAAAAGGGCATGCCTGTCCTGTACGGCCCCTTCTGCCTGGGGTGGCTCTATGGACCCCTGCCTCTGTTTTCCCTTCTGCTCAGGGCCCCTTAGGAAGTCTAGTCCAGACATTAAAACATTCTCTTTCTGGGGTCCAATTTGTTAAGTCCTGCACACAGTCTTTCAAAATAGAACTCACACATACAGTGTTCACCCCAGTTTCAAACTCCTTCCTCCCTGAGGGTCTGGCCAGGGCCGGCTCCAGGCACCAGCTGAGCAAGCAGGTGCTTGGGGCGGCCAAGGGGAAGGGGCGGCACGTCGGGCTTTTCAGAGGCAATTCGGCGGAGGGTCCCTCGGTCCCTCTCGGAGGGAAGGACCTGCCGCCGAAGAAGAAAGTGGCGCAGTGGAGCTGTCGCGGATCGCGATCGTGGCTTTTTTTTTTTTATCCCCACCACTTGGGGCGGCAAAAACCTTGGAGCCGGCCCTGGGTCTGGTCTCTCTTTAAAGATCCTTGCTTTTGCCCCAATCCCGTGCGGGGCACAGCCGCTCCACCATGAGGGTCTGTCTTGCTGCTCTTCCAGCACCTTCTGACTGGAGTTTGGCCTTCTCTGCCTTTGCCCCAGGCTGCCTTCCCCATGGGTGTCTTTCCCCCCAGCTCCTGCAGAAGACT
Source organism: Terrapene triunguis (assembly GCF_002925995.2). Lineage (NCBI taxonomy): Eukaryota > Metazoa > Chordata > Testudines > Emydidae > Terrapene > Terrapene triunguis. The sequence continues at coordinate 102,256,641 of NW_020664409.1, read as the reverse complement.
TCTTACTCTGCAAAGTCTGCAGGAATCTGCCAACACCCACCTGCAGAAGAGCTGTGGGGAAGTGGCCCAGGGAAATGTAGCAACTCTGGCAGTGAAAGGTTGGCTGCCAACAGCAACTACCATTAGGGTCCCTGGGCCGGAACCCGGAGTAGAGGGCGGGCCCGGGTTCCCCCCAACCCACCACTACAGGAACACCTCCTGGGAGGGGAAGTCAGGCCCCTGTCAGGACAGGAGGCTAAACTGTTCTAAAACAAGCCCCTAGGGACAACAGAGACTGAGGGAGTTCTCTCACCAACTTCCTTGCTGGCTTATGATGAAAAGGGCTCAGTAGACTGTAACCCTGGCCCTAGAGAGAGAAGGGCTGTGTGGAGGGTCACAGAGAGCCACTGAGGCTAGCATATACCGCCTAGAAGCGCAGGACCCACGGGGACAAGGTCAGAGCTCTGCCACACCATGTAATTATAAAATACAATTGGAATATAAATATTGTACTTACATGTATAGTATATAAAGCAGTATAAACAAGCCATTGTATGAAATGTTTGTACTGACTTCGCTAGTGCTTTTTTATGTAGCCTGTTGTAAAACTAGGCAAATATCTAGATGAGTTGATGTATCCCCTCAAAGACCTCTGCATGCCACCAGGGGTACACATACCCCTGGTTGAGAACCATTGGACTGGACCATTTTAGGAGGTGTTTTCCATCTCTGATCTATACAATGCAATGATATTCTTCATGACCCTTACCTGCATATCTGGTGTCTTCTTTTAACTGCATCTTTACGGTGTGTTTCCCTTCACTGTTTCTTACCTTGCCATAATTTAAAGCTGGAGAATGAACACAAACATATAATGTACCACTTTCTGGTTCAGGCAACTCTTTGTTAAAATGTTGCCCCTTGAAGGCTTGTTGTGAAATATGAAAGCCACACGTTGTAGTGTTCTTTTGCGCTACTCTTGTTTTCTTTACTGGAGTGAAATATGCTGTATAGATTGTACGTTGCTATGCTAATCGTCAGCAGCTGTTCATAATTGTCTCTCCGTTACAGGTGCAGCAGCTTGGTACTTGTGCTGTAGGCCGGCAATATGCTCTTCCAACACAGCTCAGCAACAGAAGTTGAGTTTCTTCCTTTGCAAATAGTCTAGGAATTCATATGTAAGGGCTCCAAAGGGAGAGACAACATAATTCTCTCTGACGTCTCCCTTTTTAAGGTGAATCAGATACACGGAGTTAGGTAATAGCCAGTGCTGGTCATGATTGGCTAAGAACTGCATGCAACATATTATTTTTATCACTCATCCTGGCCAGCTTGTTGGTATCATCCACATGTTATGGGTTGTTTTGGGGCTCCAAGTCAGGAAAGCAGGAGAGTGCTGCATGAGCTGTATCGTCTCAGCTGATCAGGAAGTGGTCATGGCATGCAGCAGAATGACAAGCAGGAATAACCTACAAGGACGTACCAATATGCTGTGGTAATGAGCACTTTAGAAAAATGATAGATAGCTGATATGTGTGGTCTCCAGCTCTCCAGAAATACGTGAGGTCATCTTTGATGGTAAATCCAACAGAATATTACTGATCATTTCTTTACTGTGGATTGAGTGATCCATCTGAAACTCAAGCAGGGTTCTGAGGCACACAGAGGGATTTGAACTACAGTATGACTTAGAGCAGTGGCTTTAAAACTATTTTTCTGGTGACCCAGATGAAGAAAATTGTTGATGTTCACAACCCAACGGAGCTGGGGATGAGGGGTTTGGGATGTGGGAGGGAGCTCAGGGCTGGGGCAGAGGGTTGGGGTGTGGGGGTGAGAGCTGTGAGGTGGGGCCAGGAATGAGGGGTTCAGGATGTGGGAGGGGGCTCTGGGCTGGGGCAGGATGTTAGGGTGCGGGAGGGGGACAGAGTCCTGGGCTGGAGATGCAGGCTCTGGGGTGTGTCCAGAGATGAGGGGTTTGAGGTGCAGGAGAGGGCTCTGGGTTTGGTGGGGGGCTCAGGGCTGGGGCAGGGGGTTGGGGCACGGGTTTACCTCCAGCAGCTCCCAGTCAGCAGCCAGCAGGAGGTCCGGATCCTAGGCGTAGACGTGCAAGTGGCTCTGTGCGGCGCTCGCCTGCAGGCACACACCCCGCCCAGCTCCCATTGGCTGGGATCTAGTGCTTGGGGTGGGAGCAGCACGCAGAGCCCCTTCCTCCCCCAACCTATGAGCCAGACCTGCTGCTGGATGCTTCCGGGGTGCAGCACGGTGTCAGAACACGTAGGGACTACTAGTTTTTACTGGCCAGCTGCCAGGGTCCCTGGGTGCTGAGCAAGGTGACCCAGTGCCTTGCATTCCATGACCCAGTACTGGGTCACGACCCAAACTTTGAAAACTACTGCATTAGAGCAGGGATCGGCAACCTTTGGCACACGGCCCATCAGGGAAATCTGCTAGCGGGCCGGACTGGTTTCTTTACCTGCAGTGTCCACAGGTTCGGCTGATCACAGCTCCCACTGGCCGCGGTTCGCATTTCCAGGCCAATGGGGGCTGCTGGAAGCAGTGTGGGCCGAGGGATGTGCTGGTCGCCACTTCCTACAGCCCCATTGGCCTGGAATGGCGAACCATGGCCAGTGGGAGCTGCGATCGGCCAAACCTGCAGACGCTGCAGGTAAAGAAACCGTCCCAGCCCGCTAGCGGATGTCCCTGACGGGCCACATTCCAAAGGTTGCTGATTCCTGCCTTAGAGGCTCTATGGATTGCCACCTAATGGCCAAATTAAATAATCAGAATCCTTAAGATCTATTCGCCCTACCTTTTGCAAGCCTGTTCCTATTGAAGTTAATTGGACATGGACCTTTGTCATGGACCCCAGTGAGATGAGTCTTGGGTCCCCCCAAGTTGTTAATATGTTTTTTACTAAGGACAACTCACCCACATGTACTGCACAACAACCTCCCTGCCAAATCTACTTGTGGGAGAAGGGAAGAAACTTTCATATTTAATTTAAAGATTTGTAACCTCCTGTTATTTATTTATTTATTTATGTGGTACAGGTTTGTGACTTTTAGTTAGTATTGTAACATTGTAAAAAATTGACCAGACTATTTCCTGCTTTTGGTGTTGGTGCTAATAATAAACACAGGACTTTGCACCTCTGCACCCCTTTTTATCTGTGATTCTCAAGCCACTTGACAAAGACGAATGATAGATTCAGACTCCCTGTCCGTTGCTTTCCCCAGCCTGCATTGTCAGCTCTATAGAACACACACACATGCAGTCAGATTACAAGGTGCTTGTCACCAGGGCAGCTAAAATTCACGTTGCTGATTTAAATTACGGCCTGGCCTCCTATGCCCCAAGGCAGGGAGTGGGGGATGAGCCTCCTCCTGCCTTCCCCCAGGGGAGGACAGATTTAACCTCCATGTTGGGGACACCACTTGGGCACTGATAGCTGCTATTATCCAGGTTCTGCACTGAATCAGAGTAATCACTGACCACCCTACCCACACCGCCATCCATGACCACTTCAGGGGCTGTGCTGACCAACAGCTGCATCCTTCCAGGAGCTCAACACCGCAGATGTTGTTGAGGATGTATACTGCCACAATACCCCCTCCTGGATGACTTCCCTCTTCTGGAGACCTTCCACCAGAGGCCTGTATTGACTTGCTCCAGCTTTGACCCACATATGCATCTTCCACAATAGGGCCCATTCCATTGGCTAGGGCTATAATTTTCAGCCAATTTACTCATCACCATTAATCACATCCTTAAACCTAAATCTTCCTCTCTGTCGATAAGAAGTAAAAAAGTGGATTAATAGCTCAAAGAGAGGTCTAACTGCTAATAAATATTCTTCATTTCATTATCTGTCAGAGGATAGAACTGATATATTGTGGATACCCATAAAATTACAACTACCCAATGCAGCAGCAGCAGCTTTAACGTTAGCCAGGTACCATTTAATGAGGAAGGAGGAAGAAATAATTTGAGTCTATTAGTGCCCAAAGGGCTTCATTCATTATAATACTGAAGAAAGGGAGGTATCAGAGGAGAAAGCCAAAGAAACACATAATGTTTAGAAAGAAGATGAAAATCAGCTGCCGTCTTAGAACAGGGCCAAAGCATGAGCTGGGTGAAGTGTGAGTTGCAGATTATCATTCCTCATTTACCTTTGCTTTGCCTTTTTTTTTTTATTTGTCCATGCATTTATAATTGGGCATCAAACTTCTTATAACTGGCTGCAAATTCTCTTGACATGCCAGGATTTCCTTTCAGGCACCCTGACAACATTAGAGAGAGAAAATCAGACTGGATCTACAGGGTCATTAGCCATCACTGGAGGCATCATAAATAACCCCACCATGAAAATGAGGATTAGTAATGTTTTTTTTCTCTTCTGAAACTTGCTGGAAACAACACAGAGAGACGGATAGGCGGGAGCAGAGGGGGAACCCAACGAGAAGTCAAAGTAATTTAAGAGATGGATAGTGTATAGGAAGTGTCATTTTAAAAATACCACAACAGCATGAAAGCCAGTCTAGGATCTAAAATTCCATCATCCATCTGTCACTAATTAAAAAGAATGTCAAAGAACATATGGCCATGGAACTATAGGGAGTTAAAAAAGAAAATCAAAAGATCTACATTAACTGTGCACCTAAACAACACTGTTTCCGGTAAGTGCTTGACAAATACTCCAAAAGAAGAGGAAATAACTTGAAAGGAAGACCACACAGATCTCTTCTGACAAGCTACCTTTATGTTCCATTCCAGGTGTAGCTATATATCTTCACCTTTGGCATTGTCATTATTACTCACGGAGTAATCTAATCAGATTTTTATCGGGCTCTTGTCAGCCACCCTTCTGTTGATAGAGGACTTCGGGACATTACATATAAATATTTAAGTAATGCACATTATAAATGTCCAAAATAAATTGAAGCAGCAAATAAAACCCCCTTATTAAAAACACCAGGGAGATGTGCTGGGAAGGGGTGTACTGTACATCATTGTTTTCTGTGAATATTATCCTTTTATAAATGTGTTTTGTTGTTCTTCATTACCCCTAAAATTGAATGAATTTCCTATTAACACAATCATAATTGCCCTTCTCTTTGTCATTCCGTTAAAGCCATCATTAAAGTATATGTTTGCAGAAAGAGAAAACATTCTTACTTTTTCAGCAATAATAGTCTCTATGCCTTACGGATTAAACATATAGCAATAGAGAGAGTATCTGATAATTTGGCATAATAAATAACACAATGTTGAAAGTATTAGACTAGAAATAAGAAATGAAATATTCTTTTTTATTACCACCACTTATCATTTATTGAGTCTAATTGAATAGCCACCTATAATGTTTTGTTTTTGAGTACTTTGCATAATGTTTTTACATCATAATCATATCTTCATCATAATTCAATCATATTGCATTGTGACAATGCTCTGCAGTTTATCTGTTTTTGCTTTGCCTCCTCAGATTTATTGTCGCTATCGGCCTTATCCTACACTTATTAAATACTCCTTCCCAGATCCTACCTCTGATTCTCATTGATGCTGAGTTCTCTATACACTGCCAGAGTGATGTAAAGGGGCCTTCATGTAAATAAAAATGAGGGCCCCATAGGGCCTCCTGCCTAGCACATGCCAGAGATTTCACACCGCGATTCCTGCTTCTAGCCCAATAGCTTGTGGATGAACTAGAAAGTATATTTTAGAAAGCCATCCAAAGGCTCCAAGTGATAGGGAATTTACCAAATCTTTCTGTAAGCTGTTTCAGTAGTTAATCACCCTCACTGCAAAACATATGCATTTTATTTCCAACTTCAGCTTTCCAGCCACTGGATTTTGGTATATCTTTGCCACCTAGATTACAAAAATCTCTGGTACTAGGTATCTTCTTTCTATGCAGATCAGGATCAAGTTGACTCTTAACATTCTTTTCAATATGCTAAATACATTGAGCGCCTTTAGTTTCTTATTGTGAGGAATGTTTCCCCAACCACAAATCATTCTTGTAACTCTTCTCTGAACCTCCCTCCTTACTCATACACAGCTTCCATTGATGTAATTGGGAGTGTTTGCTGAATGAGGAAGGCAAGATTGTTTAAGCAGACTTCACAAATTGGGTGAAATCCTGGCCCCATTGAAATCAATGGGAAAACTGCCACTGAATTCAGTGGACCAGGATTTCACTCACTGGGTATGTCTACACTGCAGTGTAAACCCAGGGTCACCGGAACTCGAGTCAGTGGGTCCTGGGATAGAGATCCCAGGGCTGGATTCTCTACACTGATTGTAAACCCTAGGTTAAGAATTTTGTAACCCAAGCCCAAACCCAGGGGTCTAGTATCCATTCTGCAATATGAAGACCCGAGTCCAACCAACCATATCCCAGACTTCCTAGCACCCTCCCAAAATGTGGTTGCTGTAACCCTTTGTTTTTGGTTCAAGGTGAGAAAACTTGACAGTCCCCATCCTGCATGTTACAGGAAGTTTGAACCGCCCACCAACCTTCCTGCTGAGCTGTCATTTTGGTCTGCACGCTCCCGGCAACGGAGGCAACAACATGGAAGAGATGCCATTTGAAGAATTTCTCTCGCTTGCGCTTTCAGTCCTGTTTCAGGAAATGGGCAGAGCTTCCATGAGACACTAGTGGAGATTTCCGTGGTGGCACTTTCTCACCCCTGATCAGAGCGAATGATGGAAAAAGACACAGACATGGCAGACTCAGACTGGCTGTTGCTGCTCATGAAACTTGGTGCACTGTTTTGCTGGCCTTACACCACAGATGAATCAAAATCTGGCTGTGCTCTCGCTACCATGACACAGCATGCTTTGTAAAGGATTCCTCCTCGTCAGTCTCCATTGCAAACGCAGATGGTTCTCTGAAGGTGTGTTTGCAGCTTGGTGGCGAGAATAAAATGGAAGGGTTAAACTCTGGCTTGCTATACTACATGAAGGGGGATTGCTTCTCTTTCCCGGGCAATTCTTCTGAGAGAGAGGACAAAGGAAGTCAGCCCATGGAATTGTGGGATTCCTTTGGTGGACTCCCAGGACCCAAATGCGAGGGGGCTGCATCTACACTGCAAAGCAATAAGGCGTGAACCCTCAGTGTCAGCTTGATTTGGGCCGAAACCTTCCACCCTCATGAGGTCCTAGGAGGGCCAAGTCTGAATCTGAGAAATTTGTGTGTGGAAGGAAGCAGGGTTTGGGCTCAAGCCCTAGTCTGAGCCTGGGCTTACAATGCAGTGTAGACATACCCATTGTGTTTTAAATCATAGCCAGACCTTGATCCTCCACTGAAATTTGAGGGAGTGGAGCCCTATTTTCTTCACAATAGAATCAAGCCCTAGAGTCTCATATGTGCTTCAGTATATGGCAGTGTGTGAGCTGCTTGAAAGTTTTCAGATTTTGTTCTTGTGCCTGAATCAAAAATGAAAATTTCATGAAAATAATTTCCACCCCCCAGCATTTTCTTTTTCTTAAAAAAAAAAATAATAATAATAATACGACTGAAAAAAGTCAGTTTTCAGTTTTTTGTTTTACATTTTCCTTTCTCCCCTTCCCCTCTTTTAGTGGCAAAACAGGAAAAATGAAAAAGGAGGTATGTGGTGACAAAGGGGGGGAATTAAAAACTAAATATTTTTAAACCAAAAATGTCCAGTAAGCATTTTTACAAAACATTTCAAAATCAATTCTGGAACATTTAGAAATAAAAACTTGTTTGCAATTTTTTAATATTTTCACATTTCTACCCAGTTTTTTGGCCACCTGTCTACACACCCACGTTACAGACTTCAAATGGCTAAATGAGAGACATACAGGCTGGAAATTTAACTAGTGTCCTGAAAAAGTGATCAGTCCACAAATTGAACAATAGATCTCTGCAATGCAACTGAATAAGTAAAATTTTGTTCAGAACATTAAGATTGAGCATCTGAAACTTGTTACATGAATAATAAATGTCTGTATACAGCCACCTCACCCACACTGCCCACTACCCTCTAATATTAAATCCCCACCTCTTGTTTAAAAAGACCTAATTTTCCACCTGTCTACCGCCTTGCCATCAAAATTAACACCCTGTTGATTTAAAAACTCAACCCAAACAGGTTCTGCTTACCCGGAAACTTAAAGCTTACTTAATGTGCGTTATTATGGAGTGCAAAAAGTGGCACAATGCAAGACCACTACCCCTCTACTACAAATACCCTCCCAGAAGTTCAGTCCTGAAGACAGACACCAAGTCTACTTGCAGGCCACATAAAAATTTTCTTGCAATCAATCCTCAAACTGAGCAACAACATATTTTTGCTAAAGAGCCACAACTCTTGATTTTACTCCCTTTTGCTTATCAGTTGGCAGTTGAGTTGAGTTGGCAACCTTTCAGTTAAGGGGGAGAAACCTGATCAATATGCATTGTCTGCTGGTGTTGCCTGATCTTTTGATTATGTGTTAATTAGACTGATTATATAAAAATCCCAGTTAACATTCTGAGGTTTGATTGGTTCTCTTCCCAAGATCCAGCCCAGCATTATTAGAATTCCCATTTAATTGGGAACACCAGTGTGCATAGTTGCAATACTCAGACTTAGGAAAAACCTTCTGTAATTGTACTAGTTTTACTAACACAGTTAGCAAAGTTACAAACACTCCAACCCAGCAATGTAGGTAGAGATAATACAGAATGAGTTGAGCATCCTTCTACTCACACCATACCTTGCAGAACAACCTGAAGTGTTAGTTATTATCTTTCTCATCACCATCACCAGTGGTCGTCATCCGGCACCTCCCAAGAGCTATATCTCCCAAAGCACACAGGCTGGGATACAATTTTTATTATGTGTCACACTGATGCTACTATGCCTACTGCATATTCAGTAGGGGGTTTTCTCCTTTTCCTTATTTGTAGTTCCTCACCCTACTAACGTTGGGCTTACCTTCTCCCAGAGGTTACTAGTCTATTTATCTCAAGCTTATTAAAATAGTAATCAATTAGTTACCACGGCACTCTTATGGTCAGACATCAGCTGATGTTCCTAACTTAAAATGTCCCAAGTTGATATAAACTAGCATCTTGTGGTTACCTGTCACCAGTGTAGTCTTACCAGGATTCTATCTTGTGATATCTTATGACCTAGGGTTACTCTTGGTTAGCTACTTATGGTAAGGCTTTTGGGACATTATGTCTTGAGTAGTTTAGCTAAGCTATAGTCTTACAGGCATTGAGGCCTGTAGGTTTATTGCATTACTGCCCTAACTTATACCTATGCATATACCTATGCATCTATACTAGGCTACACTGGTGAAGTAACAAATCTATACGCTACAGACAACAGATGTTCGATTACTAGACAAAAGAAGACACAGAACTGCGCAGCTTTGGACTAGAACCCTGGTCATTCAGCTCCAAAAAAACATAGGCCTCTACTAGCTCAGCTAAAGGAGACCAGCTCGTAGAAAATATGTTCCCTGTGAGGTAAGTCACTAGAACATCCTTTTTATAGTTGGGAGGTAGTAGAAGAAGGTGGCTTTATAAATAGACAAGGGACTTTCTGAGCAAGGGCAGTGAACACCAAGGGGAGAAGGAACAATTTTGCAGCTACATTGCCTGATTGTATCGTTTAAGTGTTGTCCACATGCCCAGGTACCCTAAAAGGGATTATAATAAATGAATAGAAACCAAGAGGCAGATCCACCCTGGCATGAATCAGCCTGGCCCCATTGAAAACAGTGGAGCCATGTTGATTTACACAAGCTGAGGATCTGGGTTGACGCATCTATAAGCCTCAATTCCCTTTTCATTCTTTGCTCGCCCTATCAGGAGTTTCATGTGAAGAGCTTTACATCCCCAAGTTGCCAGTTGTATTTTCAATGCCTGGCTGTGAAATACAGCTCACCTGCTCACATACAAATGTTCCACAATAAGCATAAAACAAAGTTAATTTCCAAATTCTCCCAATCACCATGGTAACTCTCATTCACAGGAGCTGAACTGAAAAACAGACAAAATCGCACAGAATCCCATCTATAAAGCAAAGGCCCCGTTGTGTTCTCAACATGCAGGTGTCGCTGGTGTTATATGCTCTCAGGACTTGGCTCTGGAAATGTTATCCACATCACAGTAACCAGTATGACATCTGCTACAGCCCAAGTCCCTTCCCCTTCTGATGCTCTCCAGACCTGACATATGAGATCTGCCTGTTCATGAAATAGCAGCAAGATTTATTAATGTTGAGTTATAATCTGACCTGGGATTATCGTCCGCGCGGGGCTATATGGGACCATCAGATGCCCCCACCCAGCACACAATTGATGTGCTTGTGCAGGTCTAACGCCATCTCCTTATTCCCCCCGCAGAGCAAGTGAGCAAGCCAGGGTGGGGAATAGGAAAGGGTTGACATTGGCTGTGTTTCCACACTGATCCGTGCAGGAGAACTGAACGGGTACATGACAGTGAGCAGGGGGTTAGTACTTTACTGCTGGTGAAGGACAGCTGCAAAATATTTCTCCTAGATCAAGATGGGGACAAAAAGGAAATTAGAGCTTTTCTTAGGGATGCACTATTCCTCCCTGGGGTTGCTCTTGAGGCAGATAAGCAGCACATACCCTTACTACATACAGAGTGTGTCTATGGGAGCCCTTTGTGTTAATTAAAGGCTGATTCCCCTCTCTCCTTTGCCCCCCCCCCAACTCACATTGAATAGGCTGGACTCTCTTCAGAAACAAAATATTGGAGGTGTCCGTGCCAAACAAAGCCCGAGAATGCTTCACACATTCTTTCTGTGTGCCTGAAGGGTGAAGCAATACCCCAGACATTTGCAAAGATGCGGCCAGAGCTCTTGCTCTTCTGGCTTTTGCTCCCGCGGCTACATTTTGCATACTTGGCCTTGTGGAGCATAACTTGCATCTCAACTCATTAGCCTCTAAGTAGGGATCTGGTGCCTTAACCGCTGCCAAAATGGTACTCTCAAGATTTTTCTTTTCTAAAGCTCTGTGCGGCAGAGCAAAACCAAATGGTTGGCCAAATTCACTACTATCTTTTTGATGGAGAAAGTCTCATTTGCTGAAAGGAACAATAGAAGTGTATGTGGAAATAAATCGGATCTCATGTTGAGTTAACTCAGGCTATTATATAAGCCTTCACGCTCTGTTTCCCCCAACCCCATAGTCTGTAGGCCACTAAACGTGTGAAAATGTTATTGTTTGATTTCTTCTCCTTTTAGCAAGTCCATGTGGCAGGAGCTTCCCTGGGGTCTGGGGAAGGAGTAGGGAGGCTATGGAGGTGCCTACTTTCTCTCTTCCATTGCTTCACATGGGTACAGTACCACAGCCACTAGAGCAAGACTCCGTGACAATCCCATAACAATCTCTGGACATTCGGAACCCTCGGGAGAGTTTTCTTTTTTCTGAGGGCTGGCTGGAAGTGCTTCATGTGCTATCGATGTGCAGCTGTGCATCAAATTTGCATGCAGCTCCTGGCATGCGAGGATTTAGGTGCAACTTCTGCATTTAACGGAGAAGGTTTTCACATGACACTCCTGACACATCAGGGTTCTTGTGCAACAGCTGATGGTGCTGTGACAAAGTTCCTCCTCTATCTTGGCCGGTCCTGCGCTTATTGGCGGATTTTCTTGCCTCAAAGATTCACCATGTGGGTTGGGGAACAGCCCAGAGACCTTCCCCTCTGGGAGAACCCACAGTCCAGGTCAATTGGGAGGTTTGGGGGGGAACCCGGGGCCGCCCTCTACTCCGGGTTCCAGCCCAGGGCCCTGTGGACTGCAGCTGTCTATAGTGCCTCCTGTAACAGCTGCATGACAGCTACCACTCCCTGGGCTACTTCCCCATGGCCTCCTCCAAACACCTTCCTTATTCTCACCACAGGACCTTCCTCCTGGTGTCTGATAACGCTTGTGCTCCTCAGTCCTCCAGCAGCACACCCTCTCATTCTCAGCTCCTCACACCTCTTGCTCCCAGGTCCTCACACTCGCACCACAAACTGAAGTGAGCTCCTTTTTAAAACCCAGGTGCCCTGATTAGCCTGCCTTAATTGATTCTAGAAGCTTCTTCTTAATTGGCTCCAGGTGTCCTAATTAGCCTGCCTGCCTTAACTGGTTCTAGCAGGTTCCTGATTACTCTAGTGCAGCCCCTGCTCTGGTCACTCAGGGAACAGAAAACTACTCATCCAGTGACCAGTATATTTGCCCTCTACCAGACTCCTGTACCCCACTGGTCTGAATCTGTCACAGTGCATAAAAATTACCCCTTCAGCAGCCGTAGTTACACCAACGCTGCTTGTCTGCCCCCTCTTTTCATGCACTGAAAAGCTCTCAATTAAGCATTAAAAAGTAGGACATTAATATATACATAATCCTTTGGGGTGCAGCAGAGTTGCTACACAAATGACATACTGTGTAGTGTAAACGTAACCCACTGATGAATGAGAATTATAGGTCCCATGCTGTGGCACTCCACACCGCATATGGGTTGTTACAGACAATACCTGCAGAAGCTTGGCTCCAGCTCACTGAGCTGCAGCTTACACTTTTAGCTCTAGAGGTCCCTGGTTGAAACCCTGATGTGTTAGCCACGATGAGGACCATCACCTAGAGAAATAGCTTTTTGATTCATCTGTGAGCCATCAAGTAACACTAACTGTCTTCTACAGATGAGAAGTTGCCAGAAAACCTGCTAGAACGGCAGTATTTGTGTAGTTAGAGCTTGTATGTTGTGTATACTTACTATAAGATTACTTGGCTATTTGGTAACCCATTGTGCCCAAGTGGCCTTGTTGTATTAATTTTGTTGTGTAAAGAGCAAAAGACACAAGACATACCCAGGGCCGGCTCTAGGATTTTTGCCGCCCTAAGCAAAAACAATTTTGCCCCCCCCCCTGTTTTTTAATTACCCCACCTGGGAGGGAGGGGGAGCAGCGGGGCGCGAAACGGCTGTTTCGCGCGCCGCGGCCGCTCAGGATCTCCCCCTCCCTCCCAGGCAGCAGCAACGGAGGTGAGCTAGGGCGGCCGCGGCACATTTTTAGGGGCGGCATTCTGGCACCGGCCATGCCGCCCCTAAAAATGTGCCGCCCCAAGCACCAGCTTGTTTTGCTGGTGCCTAGAGCCGGCCCTGCACATACCAGACTCAACTCCCCTCCCCCCACCCCCCAAAAAACCCCAAGGAAATGAAAAGTTAAGGAAGGGAATACAATCACTTTTAAGAGGGGGGGTTTTTTTTTTTTTTATTTCCTTGCATGAAGAATTTCTATTCAATTTGAATTTCTTTCATGGGTTAGGGAGAGCAGAGAAATACCCAAGGGGTGGAGGGCAGGAAATACGACTCACTTAAGTGCTTTTCTTGCCAAGATTTATTAATTTTTCTTACCTCTGACACCCATCAGGCAGAGCAGCAGATATCAGAGAACCTGAAACAGAACAGCACGCTAAGTGCTTCATATATCTCCCCCCCACGCCCCTCCAATGCTTCTTCGCAGATGTGCTTTGTTACACCTCTCAAACCTATCAGGGAGAACGGAAAGCAGAAAAGACTCTGCAGCCATGTGCAACAGAAATTGTGATGAGGGAAAAATCTCAGTGCCATTAGTAGTTCCATGTTTAAAGCAAAGAAAACAAGTTACAGAAGCACTCTGGCAAAGTGATAGGAAAAGAGTGGCTTGTTAGAGGGAAAACGAGGATGCTCTGAAGCAAACTGTCAGGAGGTAGGCCGGCAACAAGGCAATGATTCCTGTACTTGTTAATAGACACATGCAGCACTGGAGCTATGCAAGGATGCTGTCTGCATTTATTTTAGCTGCTTGGGGCTAGTTTTTTGGGATCCGAATGAGCCAAACCCTGGTCCCACTGGACTCCTCTGCCACACTGTTCCTGATTTCTGCCTATTGAATGTGATATGCAGAAGTCAGGACAATGAAACATGTGGCTAGCATTGTTATTTTTTATTTATTATTCATACTGCAGGCCCTAGGATACCTAGTCATGGACTAGGACCCCCTTGTGCTAGGCGCTGTACACACCGAGGAAAAAAAGATGGCCCCTGCCCCAAGAACCTAGGGCTAACCCCACAAAGAGACTTGGGTGTTGTGCCAAATAATGAAATTCCACAATCTGAAATGAAATTTTAAAATACCAACACCAAACTGGATTGTTTTGGAATTTCCAGTTTACTGGGAATTAAAAAAAAAATCATTCCAAAACTTTAAAAATTTCCCATCAACTGGAAACTCTGAGTTTCAGCCCACCCTGGGTATAACCATCAACATATCAGAAAATGTACTCTCAGCCTATTACCCTCCCTTCCATCAAATGCCTTCTCAAGACCCACCTCAGGAGCAGATCTGCAGCTGGTCTACATGCAGGTACATGCACTGTGTCCATGGAACTCCCATCATGCATTGCAACAGTTCAGCAGGAGGGGAGACCGCAAATGCATCATAAGAGATGTAGTTCATCCAGGGAGTCAGGCCCATACAGGAGAATGGGGGCATGAGGCACCCAGACTACATCTCCCACGAGGCATCATGGTGGTATTTCCAAATTAATATGTTTGGTTTTCAGGTGAAAAATTTTTTTTTTTGATTATTTGCCAAAATATTGAAATTTTCCACAGCGGAAAACAAAAACAAAAACATTTGCAGACCAGCTCTACTCAGTCACAAACTCAGTCACACATGTACAATAGACGTTAATGACATTAACTATGAAAAATCTGGAGGTCAGTAAAGAACGCTATGAAAGGTCCCAACGGGTATTTTCCCCCACCTCCTACCTGGGCAAATTGAATCTTATGACAGCAAAACTGGTGTAGTTCTGTTGATTTGGAATGGAAACAGGGGCGCACACAAAGGGGACAAGCAGGGGCATGGACTCCCCCAATAATGGGCAGGGGCACAGAACTCCTCCGGCTCCGGGACTATGGCAGGGAGAGCAAGCTCCTCTGGCCCTGGGGCTGCAGCAGGAGCTGACAACTCCCCAGAGCCACTGCAGGGGCACAGAACATGCCCCTACAAAAGCCGTCAAATTTAAATTCCCGATCATGCCCCTGAATGGAAATAATGGGCACATACTTTGCACTACTATAAATAACTACACAAGAGTCAGAGCAACAGACAATCAGGCCAGGTATCTGTATGGTTGCTCATCCAATAGATATTCTGGCTTAATTTTCACAAGTCACAAGTGATTTTGAGTGTCTCCATGTTTGGCAGTTAGGATACTTTAAATGGGCCTGATTATTAAGGAGGGGGGTACTCAGCACTTTCTGAAAACCAGGCCCCTTTAAGGTGTCTCACGTCGGGCTCCCCAAATCACTGTCTTTTCCCAAATGAATGAAAATAATATGAGATGCATTTGATAATTTGCTTTCAAATTCTACCTGAATGGAATTGCAAGTACCTAAGTGAGGGAAGAATTTAGTCTTTAATAAGAAAAACATTTTTTCCCCAGATCCCTGGTAATTCAAGAACATTTTTCAAAAGATCTTAGTTCCTTTTCTGTTTTTTTGTTTTCCCCTTTTCTCTTCTAATTTTGCCCAAAACATATCCGTTACCTGAAACTGTCATCCAAGCTGCCTTCTGACAGCATTTTATTTTTTCTATTCCTTTTTTTTTTCTTTCTGAAGTGATTCTAGTGCTTTTGAAAGCAGCTAGATTGACAATCCTGGAGAACAAAGCCTCCTATTTAGCCACAGGAAATGTTCTGTATACTACAGGCCATGGCAGTTCAAGCCTTCTCGGATAGTGCTGCCAGCAGGCATCATGCTATCTTGGGAGGGGACATTTCTAGGGGTCAGAGGATTGTGGGTGGGTGGGAGGGGACACACCTCAGTAAGAGCCCAGGCTAACTCTGCTGTGAAGCCCTACCCTTAGAACAAACTCTAACCCCTGAGTCCTGACCTGCCACAGAGTGTTGTTAACGAATTTGTTCATAGTGAAGATAAATAACTCCATAGCTTATCTTCAGGTGCCTTTCTCATAATAAAAATGCTTGGCTGAGACCATTTACATTTGCTATCTACGGAGCAAGACATGTTAAAGGTCCCTATACTGAGATGGAATGGCCTCATTATGGTAGAGAGGGGTTAATTCATCATGCTGGGCTCAGCTAACCCCGCCCCACCCCCCTTTTAGGAAGTGCACAGGTGGGGCAGGAAGTATAAAAGTAGGGCCCTGAGCTCAGTTAGAGCCAGACCAGGGAAGGAGCCACATGTCCTTCCCAGTTAGCTGAACCACCAGCGGAGCCTGCCCATGATCCGCTGTGGTGGGTGATGACTCCCCTGAGCCAGCCTGGAAAGAAGGCCAGCTGCTACCCTGGGAGACTGAGGGCTGGTCCACACTGGGGCGGGGGATCGATATAGGAAACGCAACTTCAGCTACGAGAATAGCGTAGCTGAAGTCGACGTTTCCTATATCGAACTAAATTTACTTACTGCGGGTCCACGCGGCGCAGGCAGGCTCCCCCGTCGACAGCGCTTCCTCCTCTCGGCGAGCAGGAGTTCCGCAGTCGACGGGGGAGCACTTCTGGGATCGATCTATCGCGTCCAGATGAGACGCGATAAATCGATCCCAGAAGATCAATCTCTACCTGCCGAATTGGGCGGGTAGTGTGGTCCAGCCCTGAGAAACCCAGGGAGGAAGCAGAGCGTGAGCCACTTGACAAGGAGACTTGGAATCAGGCCCCAGACGCCGGTAGGAAGTAGCCCAGGTATAGGAGACATTGGGCCTGTTGTGTTTCTAGAAGGCGAGGCAGTCACACCACGTTTCCCCAGCAACCCTGCGATGGGATCACCTGTCACTTTGAGAGCCCTGGGCTAGGACCCAGTGGAGCTAGTGGGCCTGGGTGCCCCTACCCCTGGCCATGCACTCAAGGCTGGATGAGTGCTAAGCCTTAGCTCAGGAGGCCTCAGCTATGGGCTGTTTGCCTGCTCAGTCGTCACCCCAACCGCCTGAGCTACCAACTGTTTATTTGCTCAACTCCTCATCCCGGAGGCCTGAGCTATCACTTTCTTGGTTGCCCAGCCGCAAGCTGGGATGCCTGATAGACCAATCCGTCGTGAGCGCTGATTCCCTGCCACCACAGAAGGGAATGTCCTGGTCCTGAGATGCAGTAAGCTTACAGTCTAAAACCTGTACTATCTCCTGTTGCCCAGACAAATCCAATATTTGATTACATCACCACCCTGTTATGATGAGCTGTTGATATCTCTGTGGCATTGTAGGTTCCACCAAGATCTCTAAAATAAGCCCACATGGTTTGGTATTGATTTTATATGAGGAAGTCACACAAGTTTCAACAGAAATGGTTTCGCTTATGTGAGCCCAAATGAGATGAAAATCTGGAAGCACAATAATCAAATTCTTTGACAGCCAAATATTAATGGGCACCATAACCCTGACAGTGACTCTTTCGTTACCATTTTTGTTTTGTAACAAATGCCAAAAAGTTGATTTAACTTCCAGTCCCGTTGAAAGCTACAAGCCAAAATGTCATAGCTCCCTTCCCAATGTCCATTGTGAGTTTAAAAGCCAGGATGAAAATGGAGCGCTGCTGTATTGTCAATAGGAAATAAAGGATATTCAGCGACATCGCTCCACCTTATACTTTGATAAACCCTAAGCCTTAAGGGTGCATGTGGTTCCAGAGACATAGACAAAAGATATGCTGGTATTAGAAAAGGTTCAGAGAAGGGCAACTAAAATGATTAGGGGTTTGGAACGGGTCCCATATGAGGAGAGATTAAAGAGGCTAGGACTTTTCAGCTTGGAAAAGAGGAGACTAAGAGGGGATATGATAGAGGTATATAAAATCATGAGTGGTGTGGAGAAAGTGAATAAGGAAAAGTTATTTACTTGTTCCCATAATATAAGAACTAGGGGCCACCAAATGAAATTAATGGGCAGCAGGTTTAAAACAAATACAAGGAAGTTCTTCTTCACACAGCGCACAGTCAACCTGTGGAACTTCTTGCCTGAAGAGGTTGTGAAGGCTAGGACTATAACAGGGTTTAAAAGAGAACTAGATAAATTCATGGAGGTTAAGTCCATTAATGGCTATTAGCCAGGATGGGTAAGGAATGGTGTCCCTAGCCTCTGTTTGTCAGAGGGTGGAGATGGATGGCTGGAGAGAGATCACTTGATCATTACCTGTTAGGTTCACTCCCTCTGGGGCACCTGGCATTGGCCACTGTCGGCAGACAGGATACTGGGCTGGATGGATCTTTGGTCTGACCCAGTATGGCCATTCTCATGTTCTTATAGCAATTAACTACAATACAACACTAGCTGTTTTCTCCCATCATGCACTTCTCTCCAGTAATGGTAATTAGCAGTAATACATATGAAGTCTCATCACCTATTTCTTCTCCCAGATTTATCAGATTTTTGCCAGGTTGAAGCATGCTTCTTTCCTGATTTAATGTCGTAAGATGTCGTAGTAAATTGATCTACCATTGGCCATTAGTGAATGGATCAGAGTGAATTCCCACTGCACATTGTGTGTGCACTTACTACAGGTCAGCATTTATACTTCATCCCTTCTAGAAAGGTCCTCTCTCTTTCTGCATGTCTTTTTCTGACTACATGCTGTATCGACAATAAACCAAACAAGAGACTTGATGCTACCTGTTGTTAATTACCTATCACTCAGGAACTACTGCCCAGCTATTAAATGATTCACCCATGGCACAGATACATTTTACAGGATCACTCTTCTTCATTTGATATTCTGAAGAATAAACGTTAAGCTTTATCCACAGAAAATGAAATTCTAAATTCGTGCTTAAGGCTACAAAGCTTAGATGCTCTATCATTAGAGTTAAATATGGCAGACAATTTTGTTGAAGCCAATTATCTTCCAGTGTTTCTACATGGAAATTAGCCAGAAAAAGTTAATGTTTTGCCCAGGGAAGGAGAAGAGGGTCTGAGTTAACTTACTGAAAAAATTCCCAGCAATGGGAAAATGTGAAACCAGGTGCCTCTGGCTACTTAGATCATTATCTTCACTTACAAGGATACCAGGGGTGAAATCCCAGCCCTAATGAATCAATGTGAGCGTTTCTATTGACTTCAGTGGAGCCAGGTTTTCACCCAAGAACTTCCAAAGACCTGACATTTCCCATGGTTAGTAAAAAGCATTTGAAAAAGGAATGAGCATATAAATGCCTCAACAATGACACTTCAGTAATCCAGAATGAGCCCTCAATCTGCCTGCTGAACAAAGACACCTGTTTCCTGTCATCCCATGCATTGCAAAGGAGAATGAAGTACACATTTCAAACTTTGTTATCTCAAAGACAAGGGCCCAGTCCTGTAATACTTACTCATGAGAATAAGGTCTGGTGAGGGTTCCAGGATTGGGCCCCATATTGAAAAAGTTCAGATGAAATAACAATGGGCCTAAATCTTCACCCAGCACTTGAATTAACAAATATTTTGGAGACATAACATGTTTCCTTCTGTGCCCCTCTTCCCAGGGCTGGGAGCAGAAAAGCTGAAATGCCATAAGAAACACTGTTCTTGGGATTTTCCAAGACAAGAAATCTTCCACAAATGCCTGCTCTTGTGAGACTCCCAGAAAAAAAGTCCCTATGCTTCAGACAGAACCACATGACTAGAAGGGCCTGGATCTCTTTTCAGGATCAGTGTACAAGAGAAGAAAGTTTGGTTCCTCCCTAGAGATTCGTCAGGACATCTGAAGTGAAGCAAAGCTCTGAAATGTAAATGTTTCTCAAGCTCTCATCAATTAAAGCTGAAGAGGACTCTTGGAGTGTATGTCAAATGACTTGTAGATGATAGCACTTCTAAGACGCTGTGGAAGTGAAGCTTATTTAAGGTGGAAATGAAGGGCATTGTTTGCTGTTTCCCTGTATAGCTATGCAAATTCCTTTCTCTCCTGACCTTTAGCATGCCCTGCTTTTCTCCTCTGGGGTCAGTCTGGAGCCTTGTCTGATGATCATGCCGTGGTTTTGTGATATGAACAACTGAGGATTATGATGTGACCAGCAAACCAATTTTATTTGATCCTCCTGAGTATGGTTTTGAACTGAAGTCTCCAGCAACAAAAGGCTAATGCATTCAGGCCTCAGAGAAGGACTTCAGTGAAACCACTTATAGGCTTAAAGATAGGTACATGCTTCAGTGCCTTCCTGAACAGGGCTTAAGAGAAGAAAGATGGTCTAATGGTACAGGCACTGGACTGGGACTCTGGATATTTGATTCTCGTTATTGCTGCCACAGGCCCCCTATGTGACCATGAGGGACTCATTTAAACTCTCTTTACCACTGTGCCCCATCTGTAAAATGGGGATCATAATACTTCTTTTCCCTGAAACCTGTTGCTGGCCTTCTTGATTTAGGGTACGTCTATACTTACCTGCTGGTTCAGCGGCAAGCAATCGATCTTCTGGGATCGATTTATCGCGTCTTGTCTAGACGCGATAAATCGATCCCGGAAGTGCTCGCCGTCGACGCCGGTAATCCTGCTCCGCGAGAGGAGTAGGCGGAGTCGACGGGGGAGCCTGCCTGCCGCGTGTGGACCTGCGGTAAGTACCTTTAAGTTCGAACTAAGATACTTCGACTTCAGCTACATTATTCACGTAGCTGAAGTTGCGTATCTTAGTTCGAACTGGGGGCTTAGTGTGGACCAGCCCTTAGACTGTATGTACAGCGCCTACTACAATGTAGCTCTGATCTCAGCTGGGGCCACTAAGTGCTATTGTCATTTACAAAACAACAGAAAGAAGAAAACATGAACTACAAAATCAGATATGGGAAACATCCTTGATGTGTATAGAATACACCAGATCACTATGTGGATTTTTTTT
This sequence comes from Terrapene triunguis, assembly GCF_002925995.2. NCBI lineage: Eukaryota > Metazoa > Chordata > Testudines > Emydidae > Terrapene > Terrapene triunguis. The sequence goes on along the minus strand of NW_020664409.1, from coordinate 102,235,824 downwards.
TTAATGAATGATTGAAGATTGGTTTAGAAAAAGCGATGCTGCTTTTTATAAACAGCTGTCAACTTCCTTGACTGCTCATAGGGTATCAGGGTAGCTTGTGATGCCTTTGCAGACTCTGAGCTGTCAGTCAGATAGAGGCTGGGTGAAGACACAGTCACATCAGGAATAGTCTAGATTATTACAATCATATGATGTGACCGTTTCCCTGCTAATGTTGCTGATATTGCGGTGACATGCATTATCATTCCAGCTGCCAACATGTCTCCAGAGACAGAGAAGGGGGAAAAACAAACAAACAGCCCCCCCCCCACACACACACATTTCTTGTCTGGAACTGGAAGTTTTTCTCCTTGCTTTATTCCCAGCTGAATAAAGCAGGCAGTTTGGCTTTCATCAGCAATTTCATCTTTGCTCATAGACACTTGCCACATGGAATCCATGAGTAAATAATTAAGATTCAGATTCTATACTGTACAAGTTTCCCATTAGCTAGATTGTGCCTGTAGGCACAGCCCTGAGCAAGGGGGAGTGGGCAAGCCACACCACAGAAAGATGAGCTCTAGGAAAGCCCGGTGTCCCAACAACACCCAGAATTGCTGCTCAAAAAATCATATTTTTGGCTTAAGCTTGGTTATTTTTAAGGAACGATAATAATTTTTGTGTTCTTTTTATTACTCTCCTTCTGGTTTTAGAGCCTAGAACTGGGCGAATGTATTTTCATTGAAGAATGCAGATTCAGCAGCACCAAGACACTTTCAGAATCCAGTTTTGCCAAATTGTTCGCCTCAAAAAATGAACACAAACAATTTCTGAAAAGGCAAAATGTCCTGTTATCATAGTTTCTAAATTAAACAACTTTTCATTTGGAAATGTATTTCAATTTTATTTTTACAATGTAAAAAATCAAATCAAAGTGTTTCAGTCAACATGAAATTAATTTCTTTTTTTTACTTCTTGATTTGTTGATCATTTCAAAGCAAATTCAGTCTTGGGATAACTTGAAACACTTTTGTTTACTAATATTTTTTTCAGATTTGCCAGCCAAAAAATCTGCTATTTGCACAGCTCTCTTTGAGCCTTCAGAGCACATTTGCTTCATGTTTTCAAGATTTTTCTCTGCAACCATAAGGGCTAAAAGCTTGCTTGCTTTCTTTAAATGAAAGCTGAGATTCTCAGGTTATCGCGTGAATCTGGGATCTGGGACTTTCAGAAACACACCAAATATCATGAAACCTGTAGGAGTTGGCAACACTGGACACCCCACTGAGGCTACTGACCCCTTTCTCTGTTGGGGGGAAAAGGGTAATAATGTACTGCTGTCCTATGCTATGCTGACTGGCACACTGGCAGCATGGACTCCAATCTCCCCCTTTCCTGCCTCTCATCACCCACTCTCCACTCACCTGCAACTAGTGCCTGCTCGGAAACTCTTGCACGCCCAGTCCCCAACACTCAGTAGCCTTTGCAGTGGTGTAAAATCAGGAGGTTATTATTCCCCTTTCCTTCCCTATTGGGCAAATCACAACCTGACCCATTAGGACTACTTGCAGAGTAAGGTACTACTCAACGAGTACAGGCCCTAAGTGAAATGCTATGAATTGAACATTTGTTCTTCCTCTGCCAAGCTCACAGCGCTACCCTCGGAACGTTATCTTCTTACCCTCACTTGACTCAAAATAGTCTGTATCGTGCATGCAGGAGAAAATGGAGACATGAGCCTGTCGAAAAGTACACAGTGTCGGTGCTAAATTTGTGGATCCGGGTAGCATCTTGTCAATACAAACACCCACCCGGCCATCTCCGTACTCTCTCAATCCCAGGGTGCGTTCCAAGGAGAAGAAAAGGTGGTATTTTTAGTGCTGCTATACGTCTTTTAAGAAAAGAAAAAATAGTGTCTTTCAGGAACTCTGCTGCCCCGATCTCTCTGATTTTCAATCCTTCTGTGCATTACATTAATAAAGAAATCAACAGGGAGGGGAATTCTTCACTCACCACAGAGAAAGAGAAGGGTGGTGGGTGGGGTAAAGAAAAACAGAGGGGAAATGAGAGGGGGCTATTTCAAGCTTTTTTAAAAAAAGAAGCATACATACATATTTTCCTCTTTGAAGTCATAATAATAAATATCTCAGTCTCTACAATGTAAAGAGATCTATGAAATAAGACAAGCAAACTACTATAGCTGCTTTTGATGATTTTAATAATCTTTTAATGAGATGGTTGATGAAGGTAATAGTGCTGATGTGATATACGTAGACTTCTGTAAGGTGTTTGACTTGGTATGGCACAACATTTTGAAACTAGAACAATACAAAATCAGCATAGCAAATACTGAATAGATTAAAAACTAGCAACCAGATAGGTCTCAAAATGGAATCATAAATGGGGAGTCATTCTCAAGCATGGATTAGTTCTTGGCCCTACGCTATTCAGCATTTTTATCAATGATCGGGAAGAAAACATAAAATTAACGCTGATAGAGTTTGCAGATGGCACAAAGATAGTAGGACTGATAAATAATGAAGAGGGCAGATCACTGATACGGAGCGATCTGGTTCACTTGGTAAACTGGGCAGAAGCAAACAATATGCATTTCAGTATGGCTAAATGTAAAATCATCAGAACATACATCTAGGAACGGTGAACCGCGGCCACTGGGAGCTGTGGGGGGCCGTGCCCGCGGATGGTCAACGTCTGCAAAATGTCTCACGGTCTGCAATCAGCTTATCCTGATGGGCTCCATGTGGCCTGCGGGTCACAGGTTGTCCACCACCGGTCTACACTGAAGCAATACAGTTGTGCAGCTGCAGTGTTTTAAGTGTACACAAGTCCGGAGTCTGAAGGGTCAGCACTGTGCCCAGAGGGGCTAGATACCTGGCCAACAGGTTACAACACTTGGGGAGGGGGGTGCAAATAGCAGCTCTGTGCCCTGAAAGTGTGCTGAGGGACCCCAAGTTTGGGGCAGTGGCTGGATTCCATTCTGGCTCCAGGATCTTGAAACACCCCTGAGAATCCAGAGCACAGAGGCTTAGATTCCCATCACACCAATCCCAGTGGATTGCAGGAACGGCCACCAGCTAGAATCTGTCATTTAGTGATGCCAGAAATTGTGGGTGGGAATCTGAGCCAGTGATATTTGTCATTTTTAGGAGGGACCCCGACCTGTTTGAATCCAGCCCTAGTTGCTGCGACAAAACATGGCGGAAAGGTTAGGTAGGTATGCCTGTCTGTTGTAATATATTCATCATGGTTTGGGGGCTATCTCCACCTCTGTTCCCTGTTGTTTCGCTCTGACAGCACCTATGGCCTCTTGCCCCTCCCAGTTTCATGCTTGAATGTCTTAATTTTTCCACTCTTAACCAGGTACAGTACTCTGTGAATACCAACTGCTTATCACCCTGCAGATCCACTTGCCTTTCCTCCCTTTGGAGTGATATTGACCAATAGTCTTCTTAAAACAAAGTGTGTTTATTTAGCCGTTGGAACAAAGCATTAGAGAAAGGATTTTAAAACAACAAACAGCCTGCATGCATATTTAATCTCATCTAATCTTACCCTTCATTACAAGCTCAGTTAGACAGGCTTTCCTCTTCAGTCACCTGAACAGACTAAAACCAGTTTACATTCTCCAGGTCCTGCTGGGTGTCAGAGTGACACTTTAAATATCACTGATCCCAAAACCTTCCCTGCATCAATATTAAACATTTGACAGTTTCCCTCTCTTCCACCTTCCAAGTGATGCTGTGTCTTCTTAGTAATCTCTTCTCTGCAGGGGCCACCTACTTCTAAGGCCCTGATACTGAAAGCTCCTTCGCATGGCAGAAGCTTTACCCCAACAAGAAGATGCACTGAAATCAATGGAGTTCTTTGAGGACACATGGAGCTTACTGCAGAATCAGGATCTATGCTTTTTCACGGATGGTAAGGACAGAAGAGATCGTTAGATCATCTAGTCTGACCTCCTGTATAGCACAGACCATAGAATTTCATCCAGTTACACATATATTGAGCCCAGTAACTTGTGTCTGGATAAAGCGTATCTCCCAGAAAGACATCCAGTCTTGATCTGAAGCAATCAAGTGATGGAGAATCCACCACTATCCTTGGCACTTTCTTCCAATGGTTAATCATCATCATTGTGAAATTCAAATTAGAAATAAGGCACACATTTTTGTCTAGCATTAACTTCCAGCCATTGGTTCTTGTTATTTCTTTCTACATTAGAGAAAGACTTGTTCAAGGCTTAATTAGAACAGGGTCCCTGAGGGCACTAGTGTAATATGCATAGTAATGATGTCCTCCCATTTCTTCCCTCTCTCTGTAATTCTGAACCAATCTCCTTTGTTCTAGGTATAGACATCTAGGAAACTTATGTTGTATATTTGTATTTGGTTCCTTTGTTTTTACTCTGTGCTGTTTTTCAGTTAGTTCTTCTGCTTCATCTGGTCTAAGCAAATTGCATCTGATAATTAAGAAATACTTCCTTAGGAGTTTCCTTTGTGGATTGATCCATGAAATAAAGGAAAGTTTGCAATACAATTTTCTACCCTCACATTTCCCACACATACTTTTAAGTGTCAGCTGGAAGCATTCTGCTAATCCATTGGATACCAGGCAATATGCAGCTGGTCTTGCATCTTCTACTGGAAGGAAGCAGGAAAATCTGAAATTCCTTAGAATTAAACTGAGGGCCATAATTTGAAGCTGTGTGATGAACATGGTCCACAGTGCCTCAATACAATATGAGCAGAAGTGTTTGTCATATGTTCCACTTCTGGCCATCTGAATTAGCATCAACTATGCTTAAGTAAATTTGTTTATTCTCTGCAAAAATCCATATGCAGTCTTTGCCAAGATGATATATTCTATTTCCATACAGTGTTTTGTGGCATGTTTGATGACCATTGAAGAGTTCATTTTGACTCATTTCTCCATCAATTTCTTGGTCTATCCCTGGCCATCAAAAGTAACAGTCTTGGGGCAGAGCTGAGTCTACAACACAGGTTTTCTCAAACGACCCCATCCACCTTGTCTCTTTAGGTGACCAGCTTCTCAATCCTAATTTTCTTAACTATGTGAGAGATTCAGAGGGCGTGTGTTTCAGAGTAGCAGCCGTGTTAGTCTGTATCCGCAAAAAGAACAGGAGTACTTGTGGCACCTTAGAGACTAACAAATTTATTAGAGCATAAGCTTTCGTGGGCTACAGCCCACTTCTTCGTGTGTGTGTACCTGTGGTGGGGGGGATCTGCTAGAACGAAAAAGATGGATACCCCAGCTGTGCTAATGTATTCTACTGCAGTGGCAACAGAATGCATCTCAATAAGGATAAACAGCAACATCTGTACTGATGATTAGATAGTATGCAAATGGTGCCAAATATCTGCTGCTGAAGCAGCTGCAATCCATGCTAAGGTACTTGTATTTTGCCTGCTAGATAAAAACACCAAGATGTCCTTTCTACAGGTGTTTGGCAGCAGTTACCATAGGGAGAAAAGAGCAGAATTAATTGGGATTTTTTTCCAGACTGCCTTCTCACTCGATAATAATTAAAATAGACAAGTCTGTGACATGCACTATGTATTCTTCTCCATCATGGGATCTTCCATTTGGCAGCACAACACATCGTGATAAATAAACCATTAAAGTGTCTATGCTTAAAAATAAAATCTACCACCATGGTTCTCTCAGGTTACATTGTACATTCTTGTTTACAGAGGTGTTTTGGATTACACCTGGCTGCATACGGACTTTGTAATATGATGAATCCCAGGCAGCAACTGGAGGATGAGGTGGAGAGAAGAGGGCACACACAGATTAGTAACAGTCTACACACATTGATTAGAGCACCCTGGGGGAATGCTCCACATTGTAACATTCCTGGGAGTCACCAGATGCTGTTTAACCAACTGTATAGGAAAAGAACGCTTGAGAAATTGTACATTGTCAGTCATGATGCAATTCTTTTTTTAAGGATATGCATAGAGTCAATTTTATTCACGGCCTGATCATCTCTGCCCAAATCAATTCAGAGGAACAGAACTACTGGCTTCAAGATACCAATAAAAATAAAAGGGTTACATGGTATTGAAAACACTATGCACAATATCCTCTTTGCTGGGTTCATGTGACATTTTTACCATGTGTTTTAAGTGTTCTTCTTGCAGCTGTTTTGCCCCTCCTCTTGCCCTCATCCTCCCCTCTGCCAATGTAGTCATGAGCGCTATACATTTCAGCAATCCCCAGCAGTAAATGAGAGAGAGACTCCCAGGAATATGTGGTTGTGTGTGTCTGATCCCATTGTGTGCCTTAAAAGCAGAATGCATTCTGGTCAGAGATGTTAATGGCAGCAGTACAGAACTGCTGTTGTGTGCTCTGTGTAGAGTGAATAACTGGTTTTGTGTGTAACTTTGGTGCCTTCGTGGCCAACCTGGAGTCTGTTCTGCAGGCATCTCTGGCCAAGAGAAGACGTGTGCAGGAATGCAGCAGGGAAAGTCCCTTCCATCCCAGGGGCACCTGTTCCAACCCTCCCACAGAGAACACAGACACACCGGAAAAGTACAATGAATATAGGAAAGGGAAATGTTTATTTACAGAGGGACAAAAGGAGAAAAACAACAGGGGGAAATATAAGGGGAGTGGAAAACCAGGGTTGCATTCACCCCTGGCCCAGTGGTACCACAGTCTGAAAGGGCAGACACTGAGCAATATGGACCTGGCAGAGCCCAGCTCGCACATAGAAGACACTGCCGGGGGGAGAGGGAGGAAGCTAGAGGGCTCCCAGCAGCTGCAGTTCCCCGCATGCCCTGAGGGAAGGAGATGGTGGCATGCAGAAAACTCCATACAAGCTCAGGACCCAGCATCAAGCTGTTTCTCCCTCTGGATCCCTGGGCTCTGAGGGGTTGGGATGGGGGGGGGGCGGGGGGGGGGGCGGGGCGGGGCTCGGGGGGGGGGTGCAGGTATGTGGTCCGGGGAGCCCTGTGGTGCGGTTATCGGTGCGGATGGGGGTGGGGGGCGTGGGCTGGGGGGGGTCCGCAGCTGTACTCTGGGGGGGAAGGGGTGGTGGGTGTCTGGCCTCCCGGCTGGGTTCTGGAGGCGGGGAGGGGACAGAGAAATGGAAACTGGATTGTCATAGGGGTTTCTTTAACTCTCTACTCCTGGGAGAATTTTTGTGTGTGTCTGTATCACTACAGACAAACTTACTGACAGGTATTTTGAAATACCAAAATAATTGAAACTGGCATGATTATGTAGTGTTATTTTGACAAATAAAATTTGCAGAATTTTGCGGAATTTTAAAATATTCTGTGCAAAATTTTTAATTTTCTGGTGCAGAATTCCCTCAGGAGCAGTCATATGCCATGCACTGTCTAGCAACTTTCATATGCAAAAATAAAAATGATTAAATATGGTATTGTAACATGTTTATTGCTCCGATTGGGACTCAATACCTCTCTCCTGTGCAGTGTTACTACTGAGCCACGAATGGACACAACCAAGCAAGTCTTACTCTTTTTTGTTCCTGAATAGTGTTTCTTTGGACAATTGCCACCATTTCATTGCTTCATAGCTGAACGGCTGAACCCAGTGGTCACTGCCTAGGTCAAGAAATGCAGAACAAACCAAAAAGCATGTAAAAAAAAAAAAAAAAAAAACCCCAACAGCAATGAAAATAGCACTCATCCAATATATCAGAGAGCAAAACAGCAGCCTGGAAAAAGCCAGGGCTGATGGGGATTGTTATTACGGCAAATATAAAGAGCTGCTAATGGCCCCATAAGAACATACTCTGAGGAGTCTTTGATGATTCATGGGGAAAACAGAATTTCAACTTACTGTGCAAATGATTTACTGTGCTGCTTGTCAATGCAGCGCAGTAAATCATTCATGTACTTCCCTGAATTCTGCAGGTGCAGTAATCAGGAACAACACGTGGCTGTGCAGCCCTGTGTACTTTATAGTCTATTACAGTAGTGGTGCTGCACCTTCAAAGATGTGACAGGCCTTAAGGAAACGTGTCCTTTTGCAGATGGCTGGCCGTCTGCTGTAGCGGTTCTATTGCTGAGCAGGAAATGGGTTTCCCCTCCCCCATGAATATTTTCATGAGTTCTAAGTGTTTCCCCATCTCGACTCAGGACCAAAAGTCAACATCTCCAAATGAACCGTGAACCCCAACATTTTAACATTTGTTTTTGGGTTGGAGTCATAGAATCATAGAATAGCAGGGTTGGAAGGGACCTCAGGAGGTCATCTAGTCCAACCCTCTGCTCAAAGCAGGACCAATCCTGCACTAAATCCCCAAATGGCCCCCTCAAGGATTGAACTCACAACCCTGGGTTTAGCAGGCCAATGCTCAAACTGAAACCTTTTATTTAGATCATTTTGAAATGATTCATTTCAATTTCAACAATTTCCCATTTTGGTCAGGAATCCGGGCCTGCAGCACAACCAGTCTCTGGGCAACTTAATGAGTGTAGCTGCTATGTAGTAGGCTGCCTGATTGGCTACACCACCTCATTAGGTGGAAGTGCCAGCAGGTCAGCTCTTAAGCCCAGCAGCAGCAGCTGTTCAAAGCATTGGCCGATGGGTGCAATTGCGCCTGCTTCTTCTTACCTTTGCTCTTGTTCCATCCCCTCTCCTGTCTTGGACCTAGCCTTGCATGTGACCTGCATTATTGCAGGTAGCCTCGTTCTGACTCTCGGCTCTGATTCCTGATCTCTGACTTTGGTTCTGGCATCTGGCCTCCAACTGTCCAGAATACTCTGGTTCCGATTCTGGACACCAACTCCTGGCTGCTGACTCTGGCTTTGACCCTAGTTCTCTGGCATCTAGTCTTTGACTCCAGCTCTGACCCTGGGCTCCCACTCCTGGCTACTGACTCCTGTTCTAACCACTAAGCTGGACTCCTGCTCTGACCACTAATCTTGCCTCCTGCTCCAACCATCAGGTGCAATTACTCATGTCGTGGTCACTGATATGTTTTTTCCCAAATCCAGTGGGCTTAATTTTGAAACAAAAAGACATTTTGGATCATAAAACTGGATTTTTTTTTAAATTTACAAATATTGAAACAAAACATTTTGACAATTTTGAAACTTTTTTTCTTGACTTTTTGGAGGTGGGAAAATTCGTCAAACCCAACCCTGTTTTGCCAACAGTTCCAGTTGGGAGAATTCGGAATTTTTTTTTTTAAAAAGATTCATTGCAAAATTCCCCTGTAAGCAGTTCCTTTTCGGAACACAAGACACCTTGACCAAGTGCAGTCAATGATGAATCCAGGAGCTCTCGCTTTAGTCTGGCCTGCTGAAATCATGTCTCCTGGTTCACATAGGTGCTGACTCCGTGGGTGCTCCGGGGCTGGAGCACCCACGGGGAAAAATTGGTGGGTGCTCTGCACCCACCGGCAGCTCCCCGTCCCGCCTAAGCTCACCTCCGCTTCCTCCACTGAGCAGGCCACTTCTCCCCCTAGCTCCCAGCGCTTCCCGCTGGGGGAATGCAGCACGTTCAGGGAAGAGGCAGGGACAGGGTGGGGATTTGGGGAAGGAGTCCAATAGGGGCAGGGACTTTGGGGAAGGGGTTGGAATGGGGGCAGGGCAGAAGCGGGGGGGGAGTGGGGGGGGGGGGGGGGGCACGAGCTCCCACCAGCACCGGGAAAAGTTGGTGCCTATGCTGGTTCATATCTCTGATTAATGGATGCTGTCCCAGAGCCTTACAATTCCACATACCCTGAGGAACAGACTGCTGTATTTTAAACAGGAACCCATCGTTAATCAATGGAATTGACTCTTCCGGGCTGGGATTTCAAGGCCCTTGAGCTGTTTGTTATCTCAAGAGAAGATAAGATTGCTTTCTACCACAAATTAATACCCTTGATTGAGAAGTTAGGCTCAATGTCTGGATTCCAAATCAATCTCGTGAAACCTGACACATGAAATAGACAAGATGAGAAGCCTCTTATTGAATGTAGAGAGACCTCCAAAGATGTGGTGGTGCTTCAGTTTCAATAAATACCCAAGAATAGGGGCGCTGACACAAACTTCCCAATTATTTACATGTCTGCTAAGTCAGGAGGGAAATCTCTTGAGAACTGACTTTCCTGTGAAATGTTTTACAAATGTCACTTCTTGCAGTGTTGTGCATTCAACAATAGCTGTCTTTCTCCTGGTGGTTAAGCACTTCTATTTCTGTATGGAAACTCAAGGAGAGGGTTGCAGAATAGTGGTCTCACGGATGAGCAAGGGCCCTTCATTTTCAAGTTTTATTTTGTTTAAAGTTTCCTAGGAATTTATAAGCGTTTCTCACCCAAATAAATAAATAAATAAAACAAATAAAAAAACTGGTGAAATTCAGGGCAAAAAATTAACTTTACAGTTTTCCGGGAAAATGTCAGGGTCAATATTGGGAGATGAGAGGACAGAAAAAAAACAACAAAAAGCAGCAGTTTAATGCTGTTGTTTATTTCACGAACTGTACAATAATAGTACGTACACATATGCACTCGCATATTGCTTTGCTTTCTACTACCTAGCTTTATTTTAACAGAAAGACTCACAATTACCCTTTTAGATTAATTTATTATTAACACAAACACATCTACCGAATGTAATGGATTTTCTTAACACAATCAGTATTTTCATGCATTTGAGTGGTCCAAAATTCAGCTTCAAATCAGTAAAAACAGAATATTTTTTGTAAAACCAGGGAAATTTTCAGTAAAAATCGGTAAATACTGAAAACGAAATACCTTATGGGTGAGGCACTGGACTGTGAGTTTGGAGACTTTAGTTCTAGCCTTGGCTCTGCTGCTGACCTCTTCATCTCTCAGTGCCTGTTTCTCCTCCCACCCTGTGTGTGTTTTGTCTATTTAGAGTGTAAAGTCTTTGGAACAATGAGTTTCTCCAACGGTTTGTATATACAGCACCTGGCACAATGGGCACTGGTTCTCCAGGGCCTACTGTAATACACATAATAATAAACAGTGAAAACATTAAAAATATTTAACAATTTAACTTTTCTGAGTTTCCTCATGAGTCCTTCATTCAGTTTCTTTCTATGTTTCTACTACAAGATCAAAGTTGATTCCCTTTCCCTCCCCAATGAATGAGAAATAAATTACAGCTTTTAAATTGGCCCTGAGGAGGTGAAACAGCTCAATAAAATCTATGTAGACACATTGGGTAGAGCTAGTTGGAATTTTTTTTTTCCTATTACTTTTCATTGAAAAACTAAAAACCTGTACACAGAAATATTTTCAATTCTCGGGAATCCAAAATATTCATTCCAAAGGTACAAACAATATTCAGCCAAAACCAAAATTTGCTTTTATGATTTTAGTTTTTTGATGGAAAAAAACTAGTATTTTTTTGAGGGAAAACTGACACTTTCTGTGAAAATGTCCATTTTGTCAAAACCCCCATTTTTTTATTGAAAAAAAATTCTGAGGAAAATTTTCAACATACTAACTATGGGACAGATCTGATTTCAACTAGCTTGTTGGAGGCAAGGAGAGAGTGGGGGTAAGTGTAAGATAGATATCCAGCTGTAACAATATACTATTTTTAGGTCCAATATTCAGGTTGCCATAACAACTTGATACAGTTCTAATAATCCTATTTTTATTACAAAGCTTTAAGTAGACAGAAAAAGATGTATTTGTTCCCAATAAAGCAGCTACAACTCAGTCAGTCAGAGGAGAAATTGCTCTTTAATTAGACACAATGTGCCTGATTCACATCTCAGTTTCAGCAGCGTATATCTAAGGTAACCCCAGTGGCATCAGCTGAGTTACTTGGTTTTTCTACAGGTGTAACTGAGCTCTGAGTGTGGCCCAATGAGAACAACACTAAAAAAAACCCTTTATGGTACAGATCTGAAAGGCTGAAAATTAGCTGAAGGGCTCAAAAAGAGCAAATCACAGCAATGCCGATAATTAACTTGGGGACGGTAACAAGAGATGCAAGCAGGAGGAAGGATGATCTTGAGTTTAAGGCACTCAGGAGAAATGAGTTATATTCCCAGTTCTGCAACACACTTTCTGTGTGACCTGGGGGAAGTCCTTTTATCTCTCTGTGCCTTGATTCCCTATCTGTAAAGTACAGCTGCCAGGCATCCGGTTTTCGACCGGAATGTCCGGTCGGCAGCACAGCGGGGGCCCGGGACTAAGGCAGGCTTCCTACCTGCACCCCAACCCCCTGCCTGAGCCTGGAGTCCCCTCCCATACCCAAACTCCCTCCTGGAGCCCGCACCCCCCACCCCTCAACCCCAGTCCCTTGCCCTAGGCCTGAGCCACCCCCAGCCAGAGCCCTCACCCCCCCCACATGCACCCCAATCCCCTTCCGCAGCCTGGAGCCCTCTCCTGTACCCCAAATCCCTCATTCCCGGCCCCACCGCAGAGCCCACACCCCCAGCCTGAGACGTCACCCCCCCTCATGCACCCCACCCCCCTGCCCCAGCCCGGTGAAAGTGAGTGAGAGTGGGGGAGAGCGAGCAACAGAGGGAGGGGGAATGGAGCAAGGGGGGCAGGGTGTCAAAGAAGGGGCGTGGCCTCGGGGAGGGAAGGGCAAGGCCTTGGGGAGGGGGCAGGGCAGGAGTTTTCAGTTCTGTACGACTAGAAAGTTAGCAACCCTACTGTAAAGTGAGGATAATAACTCTTCCTTCCCCGTCTTGCCCATTTAGATAGCAAGCTCCTATAGTCAGGCACTTTGTTTGTAGAGCACCTAGCACCATGGGGCCCTGATCTTGGCTGGGACCCTTCTGAGCCACTGGATTACAAATACTAGTGGTAAATAGGCTGTGTAGAAAATGTAAAAATATAAAGCAAATAGAAGGGGGAAAGAAGCAACGTGGAAAAGAAACTGTGGAAACTACTCAGTGAGGAATTCAATGTATCTAAGCACCAGGACAAGTGTGGATTGAATTGTTTTGATTGTGCTGCGCATTCATTAAAAAAAAAGAGAGAGAGAGAGAGAGATCAAAGCATACAGGTAGATCACTAGCCTTGTTCGCTGAACAATGTAAACTGTCTTAAAATGAGGGCTTGCATTTCCTATGATCTACATTGTCCCCTGGGCTAATCAGGTAAACATCCTGCTCTTTTCACCAGTAAGACAGTTACAGTATTAGCCTTCACAGAGAAAATGGTACAAAATATTGGTGCATATCCCAGACGCTGGAATCTGGCAAAGAAGGGGCCGATCCTCAGCTGGTGTAAATCAGCATTGCTCCATTTAAGTCAAAGGAACTATGCTGATCTACACTGCTTGTAAAAAGGGTTCTAATGGCCTTCATTACATTGCCCAGGCTGAAGGGGAAAACATAATTAACAAAGCTTGCTGAAAAAAAACCCATATTGCTATGCAGAGAATGAGTTACACTAATGCAGCTTCAAACGAATGCTAACAGGTTGTCTGCTTAAAAAAACAAAACAACAAGGACGTAAAAAGCAAGTTGTTTGTGTTTCCTTCCCTTTGAAGAAACTCTGTGTGTTGGGTAAGAACATTAAACAATACACGGTGTGTGTACTTTGAGATGCTACATTAAAATAACTCACTAGAACCGAGTGAAACAGAAAAAAAATGTGTTATTAGGGAGAAAAATATCCAGGTGTGGTGTCAGGCAAGCCTCTGATGGTTGGGCCACCCATGTTACCTGGCTGGGCCCAGCCCGAAAAGGCAATGTGGCCATGTCTCGTGGCCCATCAGCCGTGAGGCAAAGGGGGGAGGGGTTGGGTGCAATGCCAGAATGGCAGCAAGGATGAACAATGATGGATTGGCTCTCCACAATGGAAACTGACTCTAGGGATGTGGAATGTCACCTCACTGGCAGAGAAGGAGCCAGAGTTGGTGGAAGAGGTGGAAAGGTACCGACTCGATATAGTCGTCTTTTCCTCCACACATAGCATTGGCTCTGGAAACATACTTGTTGATCAAGAGTGGTCTCTTTCCTACTCAGGAGTGGCCCCACATGAGAGGCCCTGGGTGGGTGTGGAGATACTCACAAGTCCCCGGCTGGGTGCTGCGCAGTTGGAGGTTGTCCCAGTAGATGAGATGGTTGCCCTAATGAGACTTCGGGTCTCAGAGAGGAAAACCCTGACTGTTGTTTTTGCCTATGCGCCTAATAGCAGTTCAGAGTACTCGGGCTTTTTGGAGATGATGGGATCGGTGTTCAATAGAGTGTCACCTACCGACTCTGTAGTTCTACTGGGGGACTTCACTGCTCACGTGGGGAACGATAGAGATACCTGGAGGGGAGTGATTGGGAGGAGCGGCCTCCCTGGTCTGGACCCGAGAGGTGAGCTGTTATTGGACTTCTGTGCTAGTCATGGATTGTCCATAACAAATACCATGTTCAAACACGAGGTTGATCATAAATGTACTTAGTACCCGAGCACCTTGGGATGAAGATCGATGATCAACTTCATAGTTGTCTCATCAGACCTAAGGCCATATGTTCAGGACCTTGTGTGAAGAGAGGGGCAGAGCTGGCAACCAATCACTGCTTGGTGGTGAGTTGGATCCAACGCACGGGATGCTGGCCAGATAGACACGGGAGGCCCAAACTATCAGTGAGAGTCACTTGCAAATGTCTGGTGGAGGACCCCATATGGAAAGACTTCAGTTCCCACCTACGGAAGAACTTCTGCATTCCAGGTGATATCTTGGACATTGAGTCCAAGTGACCATGTTCAGGGCCTCAATTGTTGAGGCAACCATGAAAAGTTGTGGCCTGAAGGTGGTTGGTGCCTGTCATGGTGGTAGCCCTAGGACCCGCTGGTGGAGTCGAGTGATGAGGGAAGCTGCCAAGTCGAAGAAGGAGGTCTTCCGAGCAATGCTGGTAAACCAGATTCCTGATACGGCTGAGAGGTGATACGGCTTACTAAGAGGACTGCAACTGGGGTGGTCGTTGAAATGAAAGCCCAGGCTTGGGCGGAATTTGGAGAGATGATGGAGAATGATTACTGGATGGCCTCAAAAGAGTTCTGGCAAACCATTCGTCACCTTAAGAGGGATCAGTGATACATTGCCCAGACTGTACTCAGCAAGGGCGATGAAATGTTGACCTTGACTGAGGCGATCGTCAAGAGGTGGAAGGAGCACTTTGAGGAACTCCTCAACCTGATGGACAAGCCCTCTTTCAGGAGCCAGCGCCGGAAACCTCCGGTGAGATTGGATCTATTTCTGATGCTGAGATCAATACAGTGGTAATGTGCCTTAGTAGTGGTGAGGCAGCAGGGGTGGCCAAGATTTGTCCAAAGATATGGGAAGCACTGGACAACGTAGGAGTTTCATGGTTAAAACTCCTCTTCAATGTTGCGTGGAAGATGGTGCAGTACCTCTGGGTGGTGGTCCGGATCTTTACGAAAGGAGACCAGAGGGTGTGTTCCAACTATAGGGAGAATCACACTCCTCAGCCTCCCCGGCAAAGTCTGTGCCAGGGTGCTTGAGAAAAGTTATGCCCATTAGTTGAACTTTGGATTCAGGAGGAACAATGTGGATTCCGTCCCGGCTGTGGAACAACAGAGAGTTCTTTGCTCTCTCACAGATACTCGAGGGGTCATGGGAGTTTGCTAATCTGGTTTGCCTTTGTTTTTTAGATCAGAGGAAGGCATATGACCGCATTCCCCAAGATGTCTTGTAGGAAGTGCTGTGGGAGTGTGAGGTGACAGTGCTGTTTTTGCGTGCTACCCAGTCCCTCTATTCTCGGAGTTAGAGTTGTGTTCATATTCTTGGCATTAAGTCAAGTCTATTCAAGGTAGTGTTGGACTCCTCCAAGGGTGAGTCTTGTCCCTATTCCTCTTACCCACGAAAGCTTAGGCTCCCAATACTTCTGTTAGTCTTAAAGGTGCCACAGGACCCTCTGTTGCTTTTTACAGATTCAGACTAACACGGCTACCCCTCTGATACTTGTCCCTATTCCTGTTTGTGATTTTCCTAGACAGGATATCAAGGCGCAGCTGAGCTGTGGAGTGGATCCAGTACGGGGACTCGGAGGTGGCATCTCTGCTGTTTGCTGTTGATGTTGTCCTTCTTGCTTCTTCAGACTGTTATTTCCAAAGCGCATGTGGAAATTTTGCTGCTGAGTGTGAAGAGGGGAGGGATAGCTCAGTGGCTTGAGCATTGGCCTGCTAAACCCAGGGTTGTGAGCTGAATCCTTGAGGGGGCCATTTAGGGATCTGGGGCAAAATCAATACTTGGTTCTTCTAGTGAAGGCAGGTTCTGGACTCAGTGACCTTCCAGGGTCCCTTCCAGTTCTATGAGATAGGTATAATCTCCATATATATATAAAGTGGCAGGGATGAGAATCAGCACCTCCAAATCAGAGGCTGTGGGCCTTTCTTGGATGAAAGTGGACTGCTCTCTCCAGGTCAGGGGGGAGCAGCTGCCCTTAATGGAAGAGTTCAAGTATCTAGGGTCTTGTTCATGAGTGATGGTAAGAGGGAGTGGGAGACTGACTGGTAGATTGGTGTGGCGCTGGCAGTAATGCTGGTGCTGTACCGATCCATGGTGGTGAAGTGGGAGCTGTTTCTCAGACCAAGCTCTCGGTTTACTGGTCGCTCTACATCCCCATCCATGGTAATGACTGAAAAGACGAGATTGTGGGTACAAGTGGAAGAAATGAGGTTTCTTTGCAGGGTGGCTGGGTTTACTCTCCGAGACCGGGGGAGCTCGGCTATTCGGAAGGCCTTGGAGTAGAGCCGCTACTCCTCTGGATTGAGAGGAGCCAGTTGAGGTGGTTCAGGCACTTGATAAGGATGCCCCCTGGGAGGCTTCCCTTGGAACTATACTGGGCACTATACTGATGCTGACCCAGGACACGCTGGAAGGATTATATCTCACGGCTGGCTTGGGAACGCTGGGGAATCCCCCAGGAGGAGCTGGAACCTGTGTTGGAGGAAAAGCAGCGTAAAGGAGGAGGAAGAAGAAGATCCTAGCCAGCATTTGTTTTTCCTAATATTGCCTACAATATCTTTGGCTGTATTAGACTGTGGTTTCAGATCCATGGCTGATGAGCTGATAGCTATGCTGTGCAGATTGTTGTATTTCAGTCCTGATGTATGGTTCTTCCGAGGGTAAAGGACCTATTGAAATATTGTGTGCAGTGTGTGAAATGTTCTGTCTAAAATCCAGGCAGAAATATGGCACATAATGAACAAAGTACTCCAATGCCCTGCACCCTATGGAGTCATTGATACTTGTACAATGGGCGTGCTGAGTACTGCCATTCTGATCTGATGGCATTTGACTCAGCTGTAAATGACTATACATATAACAATCTGCAGCCTGGGTCATTGGTGGGACTTTTGCTGGGGACTTTCTGCACTAAAATCCTGGGACTCCCTCACCTGAGCTTTGTTACTGGTGGCAGAAGTAGGCTGTTCTCCTCAACTGGACCACATGCTGGAGAGAATAATATGCCCATCTACACACGCTGAGGACTCGGTGCCTGGGTTCTATGCCTGTCTGAGCTGCAGAATTTGGGTGTGACCTTGAAAAACCCAATTAACCTCTCTATCAGGAGACGAGTAAATACTTCCAGAGTTCCATAAACACTCACATTTAAAATGATTCCCTTCTACCTCTTTTGCATTTGCTTTCCCAGATTGCTGAAGTCAATGCAAATATGTCCAATTTACCCCTAGCTGAGGATCTGGGCCTGAGTCTATTGACTTTCAATCTTATGTCTTAATCAAAAGACTGTTTTTCCTCCTCATTTTGCATGTATTCTATAGGTGTCTAAATTGGTTGGAGTTATCTGTAACATGAGAGGGCAGATGATGGTGTACTGCCTTCAATTATACCTATTAGCTTGAAAAGGGGCCATTCATACACGTAAGGAATGATTCTCTAGGTTATATGTTAAAAAATAATCCACTTGATAAGGATTTAAAGTAGAGCTAGCTGAAATTCCTTGCATGAAAATTTAATTAATCAAAAACTTCCCTTTCCCCCCAAAATGACACAATTTTATAAAACAAAAAATTGTCAATGTTGTACTTTTTCGGGTTTTGCAAAAATATATTATGCCTTTAAAATGTTTTTAATTGAAAGGTATTATCAAACTGGTTATTGCAATGTTTAATTTCCAAAAAAATCCTCGGGTCTAATAAAACAAACGAACAAAAAACAATCATTTCCTCTCCAGACAGGTTTTTTGGTGGAAAAAAATGAAAATTGTTAACTATTTCAATAAGGCTTTCAATAAAAACTTCAGACTTTTTATATTAAAGTAATATAAAAATGATTATTTCTTTAAAAAATGAAAACAAGTTTGAAATGCTGAAAATGTTCACAAAACTACTTTTGGATTTTTCTGCAACCTCTGGTTTTAAGCCCTATTTTTTTTTTAAAAGAAATTTCTGAAAGCAGAACAAACCTCACAAGAGCTGTCATTTGGATGTTATTTTCAAATTGTTCATTGTGATGGCATTGGCATTTCAATGCCAACTGACTCCTCAGAGACTCCAAACAAAATAGCATTTTTCATATTTCATGACACTTTTAGAACGACTTTTCTTAAACCAATGGGTAGGGGGTATCAGTATCATGGTGCTCTGTACATTTTGGTTTCGTAACATCAGAAGAAACAGGGTTTAAAGTAGCTGCTATTTTTTCAAAAAATGAGGTCACTTTTTCTCTCCTGTGCTTATAGAAAATATGTTTAGCGTTTCTTGCATTAAAAGAAAAGCAAACAAACAAAATAATTATTTTCCTTTAAAATCAGGCTTTGGTTCAGATCCTCGGTTGGTGTAAATCACTGCTCTGCCCTCCAATTTTATATCTGCTATGGATCTAGCCCAATATGTCTCTCTTAATTAGTGGAGCCAGTTTTCTAGCAATGGCACAGCGGGGGAGTTGTTGGAGGGGGCCACAATGGGTCATTGGCTGTACCACCTTAAGCTATACCTATTGTCTGGAAAAGATGCCATACATACACCTAAAGGCTGCAAAGGGGGGAGGGTCGCCCTCTGTGTCTCTCCTATTAGCTCCATTACTGCCTCTTTTCTTAACTATATGCTAAAGCTGTCCTGGAAATCTGTCACTTTCAAACAGAGCTGTAATAATGCAAACTAGGTACCTTTTCGTATGTGCCAGCAGTGCCCATACGGAGCAATCAAAACACAACTCCTTGGCGTGCCCTGCAGTTACACACGTCCATAGTCTGCACTGTGGCACAGTGAGGACAATCCATATATCTGGTGCCAAAAAGGAGCTGAGGGGTCTGTTAAAAATCAGGCCCCAAGTGATTTCCCAAATGTCCCATGGGAAGTCAGTCGTAGAACTGGGAATTAAACCCTCTGCCTTGACACACTACACCAGCCTTCCTCACCTTCCTTTCCCCCCATCCCCCAATTAGTAAAATAAAACCTCACGTGCTTATCAACTTTTCTCCTTGGTTTGTAGGTTGTTTTTCTTCCTCGTCAACTTATTTGGCATGCGAAATAAGCTGCCAGCTGCATTGTGTCTTCTCGGGGCAGTCATCAGAAACTAGTACGGATACCACCTGTCTGATTATTCATCTAGTCATGCCAGTTCTGATTCCGCTTGAACGTGTCCTGAGCAGAACAAAAAACCCCCCACAATGTTCTGCTTTTATACAAAGCAAAATTAGCTCCAGCAAATGTCCAGACTTAAAGGAGCTATGATCAAAACTGCTTATAGTACCTAACCATCAGACTCCTGGTCTCTGATTAGTATCTTCATAATGCTTTACTTTTTTTTTTTAATATCAGGGTTGGAAGGGACCTCAGGAGGTCATCTAGTCCAACCCACTGCTCAAAGCAGAACCAACTCCAGACAGATTTTTATCCCAGTTCCCTAAATAGCCCCCTCAAGGATTGAACTCACAACCTTGGGTTCCGCAGGCCAATGCTCAAACAACTGAGCTATCCCTCCCCCGTTCCTCCACAAACTGGGCCATTTTATTTAGTTGTATTGGGATCATAAGGCAGATATAAATTCAGCAGTGCTCCTGGGAGAAGAGGAAATTAGTGTGGGCTGAATAGTCCTACTTGCATGTGGGGACTGCTCCAAAGTCATGCGGTGCTGTGTGTGGAATACCAGGGTATTGGGTGCAGACTCAGAGATTAAACGTCTATAAATAGTTCACTTACAAGTTCAGTGGTGAAATCCTGCTCCCATGGAATTTGAAGAGAGGGTTGCTATTGACTTCCATGGGGCCAGGACTTCACTCTAGATGCTTTGCACAACTAGATAGAAAATGTCATGTCAACAGACCTTCTGGTGACATTTCCAGTGATTCCTACTTCTGGCAGAGCCAGAAATAAAACAATAGGCTTTTTAAGTAGTATGGGTCATTTTTGTTTCCAGTCTCATTTAGGACACTGTAACGTTCCCCTCTGGTGTTATCTGGACCGGTGATCTGCTAGGTCACACCAATCCTTGACCCTGGGAGCCAGCCTTACCCTGCTCTGCTGTGAGAACCCCCCACTCCTGGGCTCTTCACGCACAGCCTCTGGCATGGCATGTAAGCTGCGCCCAGCTACTTGCAACCAAATGACACAGTCTGGGGGCTGAGGAACCAATTAGCCATCAGCTGAGGGCTACAAAAAGACACAGGAAAGGGGAGAGAATTGGGTTAGGTGAGGCCTGTATGCGCTGAGTACCCAGGGGAGGGAGATCTCTGTTCCTCTCTTGCCCTGTGCGAAAGTGCAAGAAACCATTGCAAATACTTGGCTATACAAGACTGTATGGGTGTTGTTGGTGGGATTAGAGTCAGAGGTTTCTGGGCATCAGAGTACAGGGATGGCGTGCACCCCATCACAGTGATGATAGCCCATGCTTTTTAACTTCAAAAATTGGTTCAGATTTGGTTATTGGCCCAGATTCTGGGAGGAAGATTTCTTTGCTTAAGTCAGTCCAGTTTGCCTTTTCTTAGAGGAATGCAGCTCAGGATCATTAATGAGAGATGCACATATCATTTGATATGCATCTGGGTACTGACAATCTACCACTAATTATAGGGTGAATTAAACCAATTAATAATTCAAACAGCTTTATTGAGAGTTAATCAACCACTGCCTGTGGCTCTTTACTGTATGTAACTTTTACTTTGTGTAGTTGTCACTGTTCACACATGTTTGTGATAACTTATTTACACTAGCTACTATAGCATTTTACAATTTAAATCAGGTCCATCTGTGAGATGATTAAATGTCTAACAAGTGTTTCTAATGAAATGACCACAGTAAGGCATAAAAAACACAACATGATTTTAATACCTCTTAACGGACGTTAAAAACATGAAATGTTTTGTCAGTTTTAGCTCTTATAGAAACACAAGACAGCATTCAGTACAGAAAAGAATCAAAGTTAGGACTTCTGAAAAGCACTACAGGTCAATTTCTGCCCTCAGATTAGTCAAACTCAGTCATGCTGGGTCAGAGATGGTTTTCTAATCCCACAAATATTTTTGAGAGTTCAAAATTGTTTACCATCCCAAACTGGGACAAAAAGTCAAAATCTCAACGTCCACAAAATCAAAATGTGAAAACCAACTAACCAAAACAAAAATATCAATTGCAGCATTTTGTTTGGATATTTTTGAAATGCTTTTTTTTTCTTCTTCCATTTTTCCTTTTCCCCCCCTAAATAGCTTAAATAGCAAAACAAAAAGTCATTTCAAATCAGATTTTTGTTTTGTTTTCAAAAATGGCCAAATGAATTGTTTCAGCAATTTCAAAACTGGTTTTTTTCCCTCAATCTTTTTTGAGTCACGAGATCCGTCAAACTCCGCCCTTGTTTCTCAAACAGTTTTGGTTTCAATGAAACATCATCAGACAAAAAAGAAAAAAAACCAACAAGTAGCAGAAACCTTTCCAACCAATTCTAAGCTCTTTGGGAGTAAGGTGAATCTTTTTCTTTGTGAGTGCACATAATGGGGCCTCAGCCTCTGACACTTACCAAAATACTCCAGCTATGAATGTGCTACTCCACTGAATTCAAAGTAAATGTGTTCGTCTTATTTCTCAAAGAATATTCTGAAGTCTTTGGCTTCTGTTTTTCTATTAAGCACTTAGCAAACAGGTGCAATAGAGGTACTGATCTGTCCTTAAAGCCTTTCTATGTTGAGATGCCTACAAAATGCTTAGCATTGGTTAGATAGCAGGTGTGCTATGATTGCTCATTATATTAATTACAATCCTCTTGCTGATGCCCTGTTACATTCGTTGTAGTCATCTGTTATCATATACTTGGAATGTAAATTTCTGGTGGCATGGACTGTCATTTTGTTATTTGGGGCCTTAAGACATGACTGAAACACCAATGTTAAAGAAGTAGAGGTACTAGGATCACAGTCTGTTACTCGATTTTGTACTTCATTTTGTACTTCAAATGATTCACCGCTGCGTTAAGATGGCAATGCAAGTCCAGTGAGAGAGGAGTCTATTTATGCTACGCCCTGAGAGCAATGTGGTATGTATACACAGATTGGAGCCATATGGCAGATTAAAGTAGCAGACTAGCCGAAGCACTACTGCTTTCCCACAGCTAGTGTTGAAATATTTATTTCTGCAGGGTGTTATAAAAAGGCATCAATATTGCACTTGACAGAATAACAGTAGCATGGCCCCAGTATACTAGGTGGCATGATAAAACCCGAGGGGCTAGGAAGCAGTCAAAGCAGAATAGAATCAAAAACAGCAGAGAGGAGAGGACAGTGTAAACTGAAAGGCATCTTTAAAGACTAGAAGGGCAAGAAAGATCAACCAAGACTATGCACAGAACATGAGGGCTAGGCAAAGGCACCAGTCTTGACAGCACGTTGTGGGAACTTGGATCGTTAAGGGTATGTCTACACTGCACAGCTCTGACTCAGGTTTGAGCCCAAGCCCCCTTTTCATCCACACACAAGTCAGTCTGACTTGAGTGAGCAAGTGTAACCCAGTCCTCTTTGGTGTGGTGCTCTGTCCCACTCTAGTGGCACCTAGACCACCTAGAGATTGATGAGTCTGCTACAGCCTTAGTTAAGATCCATGTGCCTTTTAGCTCATGCAGTCATGGCTCATATATTAATCTACAGAGGTCCCAGGTTCGTTCCCACCTGCTGACAACCAGCGCCTGTTGGCATTCAACAAGCACTCACAATCTGGGTCCTAGGGCCCTGCTAGGGGAGTAGGCCAGAGCCCTATCCCCCTGTAATTCAGGTCCAATCCCTGTCACTTTGCAGTGTGGATGCAGATTAAGCCACAGACCGAGTTAGAAGGTCTTCAAAGTGCAGTATGGATGTGTTTAGCATGGCTGTGAGACCCAGGTCCAACTACTGTAAGCCCAGTTTACAAGGCAGTGTGAACACTCAAGCATGGGCTTGGAAACACTGAGTCCACAGACACAGGTTTACAATGTCGAGTAGACATACCCTCAGACTAGTACAACCAAGTTTTATTTACAAAAGTTTGGTGTCAGAAGGCAATTCCTGAACTTTCTTATGGAGTCAGTGTCTGTCAGGTTAGTCTGTAAAAATCTTTTAACTTGAATCCTTCATGGTAATGTCTGTCTATAGTAATGCTGGCCAACAATGAACTAGAGACCAGGCAGTGGGCCATATTGTGGTGATGGTCAAAGTTTATGTGCTCCCTGTGCATGAGGACTTTTCCAGGCTAGTGTTCCCGAAGGGAAGTTGTATTTAGAATCAGGGCCTTGTCTGTCTGTCCATCTACCAGCAGAGCTCTTACCTAACCAAGTCCTCACATTAGACATCAGGGATCGGCAATCTTTGGCACGTGGCCCATCAGGGAAATCTGCTGGTGGGCCGGAACGGTTTGTTTACCCGCAGTGTCCGCAGGTTCGGCCGATCACAACTCCCACTGACTGCGGTTCGCTGTTCCAGGCCAATGGGGGCTGCGGGAAGCGGTGCAAGCCGAGGGATGTGCTGGCCACTGCTTCCCACAGCCCCCATTGGCCTGGAACAGCGAACCACGGCCAGTGGGCGCTGTGATCGGCCGAACCTGCGGACACTGCAGGTAAACAACCGGCCCGGCCCACCAGCGGATTTCCCTGATGGGCCGCGTCCCAAAGGATGCCAATCCCTGCCTTAGCCTCTTGTTGCCTAGTGTGGGGCTTGTACACCTCATCACAGTCATCCACACATTTTATCAGCAATAAGTGTGTATTTACATCCAGATCACTGATGAAAATATTGCATACCGGCTTCTTCTTCTTCTTCTTCTTCTTCTTCTTTTGGCATTCTCAAACATATAAGTTAATTAAATTAATCTCATTGGAGAGGTTCAGAGAAGAACAGCAAACTATTAGGGGCATGGAAAAACTCTCATGTGAAGAGAGACTGAAAAGATTGGAATTATTCACTTTAGAAAGATGAATAAGGGATGATAAAAGTATATAAAATAAAGAATGTTATAGAAAAGCTAAATCAGGAGTATCTGTTCTTCCTATCTCATAACTAAGACTACATTTTAATAATGGGTATTTTTAATAAAAGTCAGAGAGGTCACGGGCAGTAAAAAAAATTCACGGCCCATGACCTGTCTATGACTTTTACTATATACCCCTAACTAAAACTTGGCGGGGGCTGCCGGGGGGCACCGCGGGTGCTGGAGGAGGAAGGACTGGTGGCAGCGCGCAGCCCGGGACCCCCGCTGGTGCTGGGCGGGATTTGGCGGGGCCTGCAGGCTCCCTACCTGGCTCCACGCCTCCCCCGCACAAGCAGCAGAGTTTGGATGTGGGAGGGGGCAGTGGGCTGGGACATGGGACAGGGTGAGGCAGGCTCTGGGCGGCATTTACCTGGGGGGCTCCCCGGAAGTGGCAATATCCGCCTCGCTCAGCTCCTAGGCAGAGGTGTGGCCAGGCAGCTCTGCGCACTGTCTCCACCCAGAACACTGGCTTCACAGCTCCTATTGGCCAGGAACCGCGGCCAATGGGAGTTGCAGGAATGGTGCTCTGGGTGGAGGCAGCGCACAGACCTGCCTGGTCATGCCTCCATCTAGCAGCTGAGTGAGGGGGATGTTACCACTTCCAGGGTAAGCGCCGCCCAGAGCCCACTTCACCCCATCCCGTGCCCCAACCCCCCGCCCCCTCCCACACTCAAACTCTGCTGCTGGGGGCGGGGGCACAGTGGCCTGAGACTGACCCATCAGCGGCTGGTATGACTGGGGCAGGGGCTGCCTGAGCTGCCCCTGAGCCAGGTGCACCAGCTGCTGCAAAAGTCACGGAGGTCACAGAAAGGCACGGAATCCATGACTTCCATGACCTCTGTGACAAACTCGCAGCTTTACTCATAACATAAGAAGATGGAGATAAACAATGAAATGGAAAGCGGCAACCTCAAAACTGATAAAGCAATACTTTTTCACAGGAAGCACCAGTAGCCTGCAGAACTCATTGCCATACGATGTTGTTGCGGTGGAAAACTTAGCAAGAATCAAATAGGTATTGGATATTTATACGAATAACAAGAGTATCCAGTTATAATGGTTAATGCTAACAAATTTTTGAAGAGATAGTAAACCTCATGTTTCTGGTCTTAATCCTATTAAGGTGAAGACCTAATATGGAGGCAGATTATCCCACAGCTGTCTAAAGCAAGGTTTCTTTGACCTGCCTCTGAAGTATCTGAAGCTGGCCACTGTTGGAGACAGGATACTGGAGAATAACTGGACCCTGGGTCTGATCCAGTTGCTATGAATGAACAGTCTCAGGGCTGGTCCACACTACCCGCCTAATTCGGCGGGTAGAGATCGATCTTCTGGGATCGATTTATCGCGTCTCATCTGGACGCGATAGATCGATCCCAGAAGCGCTCCCCCGTCGACTGCGGAACTCCTGCTCGCCGAGAGGAGGAAGCGCTGTCGACGGGGGAGCCTGCCTGCGCCGTGTGGACCTGAAGTAGGTATTTTTAGTTTGATATAGGAAACGTCGACTTCAGCTACGCTATTCTCGTAGCTGAAGTTGCATTTCCTATATCGATCCCCCGCCCCAGTGTGGACCAAGCCTCACAGAACTACGTTAGGGATCAAACTGGCCCATTAAGCTTTAGTAGCCTGATACAGGTTTGAACAGCTCACATTTCTTTTGTGCTAGAGGCAAAATTATATTTTGATCTCTCTTATTATAGAGAAAGTGGATGATAAACCTCCTAACAGAACTCAGTATATTTCATAGTCTCAGAGCTTTGACAATGCCTTTATTTCCTTTATAAATAGGGAACTTGCTTTCCACCTCCACTCCCGGTTTTTGTCTTCTAGCTAGAGTATTTAATTCCAAAGATAAATTGAGCAAATTAATGTTATTGACCAGAACAGGGATAAGATATAAAGTTCCTAATTTTAATCAACATAGAACATTTTATGAGCTATAGAAACAAGACTTTCAAGCAGCTTTATTTATCCATTTTCTCAATCAGTGGAGTAACTGGGCAGGTTGTCCTTCACAATTACTGAAACAAGGTTAAGTAGCATAACATACTTTTCTATATTTTCTACCCTTCCCAGAGATTAATTTATGGGATGTAGTAAATACATATGGCACCATTTCAATCTGTTTTATATCATATGCTTTTGTGTTTTATTGCAAAAAGAAAGTGGCTACTAATGTATTCATATTACACTAATACCTGGAAACAATCAACCATATAATTCAGTCATTACACAGTGAGTAATAAATATCAATGCAATTTTTAAAGTGGAGAAATAAATCTGTCTAGCTAATATTTTTCTAAGATGTGTAGAGATTTCGGGTGTCAGTATGTATATCTCCACCCTGACTGAAATCTATCTTTAGTGGATGAACAGGCAATCTGAACTGTTATGCAAATGTGACCTTCAAGAAAGTTGAGATAGAAAAAAAAAAAAGATATCATCTGTCCAAAAGTATCTTGCAAATGCTTCTGATTTTTAAACAAAGGGGTTACTTTTAGGCTGTATGAGCTAAAGATTAATCATCAAAACAATCTTTTTGAACTTTTTGTAACATAAAAGGCATACTGAAAAATGCCATTCCTGGCCTGTAACTTTCAATTCTGAGAAGAAACCAAATAAGTTGAGAATTCCTAAGGCACAACAGATATGCCTTAATATTTGAAGGCTTTCATGGATAGCTCATGGTTTGCAAGTCGTATAATCCAAAGACCAATACTCCAGCAGAATAACCTTGTCAGTCAAAGCGTTTTTTCTTTTGAATATCTGTACAAATTGTACATTGACTACCGAGATTCTGTAAGCCAACTCCGTACACAATGTTCTGACTCAAACAAATATATAAAATGTGTGAGATGAGCACTGAATTAACTGTATTCCCAGCAATTTGCAGAAATGTGACTCATCTACAAGTTATAAGGTGCCTGGAGTAACTGCTGCTGTGGGCAAAATGCATTACACTTCTATAGTGGTGTTTTATGCCACTATACAGTACACCCCAGACACTAAAGATTCAGAGCTTCATTCATGTACATCTTCATTACATCCAAGTACACTTTTTCACTTTTGTTTCACATGCACTAACCAAGAATTTGGCGGCTCTAACGGGAACATAGTCAAATTTGGGGCCTACCAAGTTTGACCAATTCTTATAGGGCCTAATCCAGAGACCTTTGAAGTTGATAGGACTGGAAGAGTCCTTTCAACCGATTCAATAGATTTTGGATTGGACCCACAGTTCCCATTCCTTCTCATATTCAATTTAGTAGGAAGGTTCTGACCTCGGTGGTACAAAATTGAACACTTTGTTTTTAGATTTGTCTGTAACAGCCCTTCACCACTTTCCTGGCTCATCTCGGACCTTTATTTTCTTTATTATTGGTTGTTGTTTGTATTCTGGTAGCACCTGTTCTTCTTATTTAAACTACAGAACTGCCTAAAGGCCCCAGTCAAAATCAGAGGCCTATTGTGCTAGGCCAGTGATCGGCAAACTTTGGCACACGGCCCATCAGGGAAATCCGCTGGTGGGCCAGGATGGTTTGTTTACCTACAGCGTCCACAGGTTTGGCCGATTGCCGCTCCCACTGGCCACTGTTTGCCGTTCCAGGCCAATGGGGGCTGCGGGAAGTGGCGGCCAGCACATCCCTCGGCCCGCGCCGCTTCCCGCAGCCCCCATTGGCCTGGAATAGTGAACCGCGGCCAGTGGAAGCTGCGATCGGCCGAACCTGCGGATGCTGCAGGTAAACAAACCGTCCCAGCCTGCCAGCAGATTTCCCTGATGGGCCGCATGCCAAAGGTTGCCGATCCCTGTGTTAGGCACTGTACAAACATAGATTAAGAGACAGTCCCTGTCCCAAAGAGTTTACCATCTACATAGGCAAGATAAAGGAAAAAATAAGCACACAAAGGTGAAATGACTTGCTCAAGGTCACACAGCAGAACAGTGGCAGAGATTGCCATAGAACACAAGTCTCCTGAATTCCAGGCCACTGCCATATCATCTGGACCTCACTGCCCATAGACCTCAGTGGAGATCAGAGCACCATTGTGCTGGGTGCTGTACACACACAGAGTAAAAGACTAGAGTTGGTCAAAAATAAAAATTTCCATCATGTGGGAAATGCCAATATTTTGACATTTGTTTTTGTCCTCATTTGGGGGGAAAAAGTCAATACCCAATTTTGCATACAATGGAAAAATTCATTTTGACATTCCCAAATGGAAACTTTTATTTTCATCGCAATTAAACACTGAATTGTGCCCACCTGAGCTATTGTGGTGCCTCATTGGAGTTGTAGTGCAGATACCTCATATCCCTATTTTCCTCAGTGTGTGGGGCTTCCTGATCAGTCTACATCTCCCATGATGCGCTGTAATCACTGGACTCTCATTATGTATCACAGCGATTCAACAAAAGGGGAGCCCATGGTGCATGATGGGAAATGTAGTCCAGCCATGAATCCTCTGCAATGAGGAGAATGAATCATGAGGTACCTGAACTAAAACTCCCATGAGGCACCATAGCAGCTCAGGGAAACCCAGATTAATATTGAATTATCCCGAAATAGAACCTATTAGTTTGGTTGAACAAACCAGAATGTTTTAATTTGGATCAATCTGAGCCAAACTTTCCCCCCTACCCTCCCCCCCCCACCCCCGTTGTTGTTTTTTTTCTTTTAGATTTTGCCAATAGAAAATCAAAAATCTTTGGCAAATTCAACATCTTCCTGTGAAACAATTTAAATGTGTAGAAACTGCATTTTCTAAAAAACAAACAAACAAAAACAATGGACAATTCCCTGTCCTGAAGTGCTTACAATATAAATAGACAAGATGGACAAAGGGTGAGAGATATTATTCCCATTTTATAGATAGGGAACTGAGGCATAGAAATTAAACAACTTACTGAACCTCTCCAGGGAAGAGTGTGGTAGAGTCAGGAATTGAACTCACATTGTCTGAGACCCAGTTCAGGGCCTTACTCAGAAGATCCATTTTCCTCTCTGGCTTGTCTCTTGGAGTAAGGACCTTTTACTCTAGAGCTTCTGCCATCATCAAGAGTCTTCGTTTATTTTTCCTTCTCAACTCTCATCACAAACAGCCTTTTTTTCCCCCACTGCCCTCACCCTTATTTATTATGTAGCTATAACTGTATTACCAAACTCCGTAAAACAATGCAGTTTGTAGAAAAGATGCTATAAACTATGGGCCCAATCCCGGAAGCTTTACAAACCTCAAACTCCTGCTGCAACTGTGGGGCCCAGCTCTCACAATGACCCCTATCATTTCACTGGGAGTCTTCATAGATATTGTTCTTCAAAGCAAATGCATAATGGATCAGGGCGCTGTATTTCTGAAAACGAACAAAGCCAATACCTGCAGCCCAGCCCGTACGAGCAGCCCTAGAATAACAAATCATGTTATGCATCACAGAGAGAAGGAGTTGTTAAGGAAACAGATTTTGGGTTCAGCTTCCTAGGGATTATTACAAACCAACAGTGAATTAAAAAAAACACATTATGAAACAATCTTGGCAAATAACTTGATAGCATGTTTTATGCTGGGCATTAATTTATACAAAGTTCTGAGAGAAAGCTCCTATGCCATTACATAGCTCATTCAATAGTGAATGAATTCAGCGTGATTAACATTATTACAGTGATTTGCAAAGGAAGTAATAACAACTTGGCATTTCTTATAAAGCCTTCCCAGAAAATGCAGAGATCTGTCACATCATCCACTGACAGCAGGTACACACAGCACATGCTGTAGCAGCCAACAGAGGGGCTGGACGGGTACAGAGCTTCTGTGGGCTCTAATTAATGTGTGGAGCATGAAGAGGCTTTGCAGGGTAAATCTTCAGTTTGATCCATAGGGTAGAGGACTGTGGCCATACAACTCCCATTGGGGTCAGTTATGAGCTGGCTGTGTGCTTGGACAGGGGAGTAAGGAGCTTTCAGGATCCTCACTTAACCGTACTCCCCATGTGGCTACTTGCATCACCAGACCTGGCGCAGGGGCAGAGAGCAGCTGCCAACAGGATACTAATCCCCCACACACAGGTGGGAGGGGAGTAGACTAGTTGGGGTGCAAAGCAAGTGTAGCCATAGTTCCATGCCCTCAATGCACTGGCCACCACAGCTGGGTCAATGCAGAGGAGGAAGTGGGCTAACAGCTTAATTTCCTCATGGAGCAAGAGGGCAGCAGGGACTAGATTGTGACTCCGAAACCCTGGGGCAGTGCAGTTGTGCACTGCCCCTTACTCAGGAAAGACTGTAGGATGATAGTCTACCCCATTGTTGTGAAGCTGAAGGTGTTCTGAATGGTTAAACTCTAGCAAAGGCACTGAGATACTTTGAGTTATCTGGATTTTGCCAGTTAGTTCTTGATTGAAAGCAAAACCTCTTGTAACTCCATCCGTCAACAGTACAGTCTACAACAGGGGACGGCAACCTTTCAGAAGTGGTGTGCTGAGTCTTCATTTATTCATGCTAATTTAAGATTTCGCATGCCAGTCATACATTTTAACGTTTTTAGAAGGTCTCCTTCCATAAGTCTTTAATATATAACTAACTATTGTTGTATGTAAAGTAAATAAGGTTTTTAAAATGTTTAAGAAGCTTCATTTAAAATTAAATTAAAATGCAGAGCCCCCCGGACTGGTGGCCAGGACCCGGGCAGTGTGAGTGCCACTGAAAATCAGCTCGCGTGCCGCCTTCGACACACGTGCCATAGGTTGCCTACCCCTGGTCTACAACATGCTGGACACACATACTGGGAAACAAACAGAGTAACAAGGAAAAGGTATGTTGCCACTGTACAGTGGATCCTTTTTATAGTAAATTCAGGTACCTCATGATCCATTCTCTTCATGGCAGAGGATTCATGGCTGGACTACATTTCCCATCATGCACCATGGGCTCCCCTTTTGTTGAATCGCTGTGATACCTAATGAGAGTCCAGTGATTGCAGTGCATCATGGGAGATGTAGACTGATCAGGAAGCCCCACACACTGATTGATCATCAATTTGATGCTTTGCAATATTCCTACTGCAAATCTGGTTGTAAGCAACCTTTGCTTTTTAGGGCCTGATCCAAAGCCCATTGAAGCCAGTGGAAAGACTACCCTTGATTTCAACGGCACAAGCTCATACAAAATTAGTGGGGAGAAAATAATGACTACTTTCTGGAATAAGCCTCTGCAGTGAAAGGATCTTGCCTCCAGCAGAACAGAAGTGGTTCTGCTGCCTCCTGGCTGCTGCAGAGACCTGTTATTGGAGAGCCCTTCCATAGTGCATCAGAGAGGGCTTTGGAGAGTGAGGCTGGCGGGTCTACACTAAATAGTGGAAGGGGTCGGGACTTTGAACACAGTACAGCATGGGGATGGATTCCTTCCCGCAAACAGTGGTACATGCAGCTATGTAATTCGTGTGACTTTTCTGTGACCTGCACCTTTAAACGCTGACGGCTGGAGGGCAACAGACATTTTGTGAGGCAGAGCTGACGCAGCACATCAAGGAGATATACACACTCCCAGCTGATGTAACATGGTACAAAGATATACACTCTCTGTGCTCTGCAGCTACTTTTGCTCTTTCTCAATTGTTTCCTTTAAAATAAAGCTCATTTTAGCCTGGACGCACATGGCTACTCTTTTGTTTATGGAGAAACATACATAATTCCCCACCTCAGTCCTCAGTACATGGGACGTGTTCCAGGGCTTTGACCTGATCAGATAGTCCTTCGCCATTCAGTTTTCTGACAGAGAAGGGATTTGATTTGTAACAATGCGGAAATAATAGAGCAGAATAATGGTGGACTTTTTATGCAGCCTCCACTGTTTTCTGAATTTCGCATCATTGCTGCCGAAGTGGCTTGTGTTACTTCTCACATCACCATCTCACTTCTGCAGGCTGCTCACGAAATATTGAAAAATTACACACAACAGGCTGATGTTTATTGGCATGACTGTTTCATTTGCTTCAAGCATAAATATTTATGATCAGCGCATGGCTAGCACTGTGACAAGGCTCTTCTCAAATACAACATAGTGTCATGTACTTTGAAGAGAAGGGGCCATCTCCACTACAGTGATTGTATCTAAACCTTTCTCACACTGCTAGTGCAATCCATGTAGACAAAGGTTTGGAATCTTGACACTAGATGGTACCCCATTACAGAAAGTAGCTTTCTGTTTGGGAATTAAGCTCAAGAACATCATTAATATTGGTCACTCATCATAAATGAACATTTGACAAGGAAATCCATGTGAATTATACATTCATATGAGTTAATGAATAGGCAACTTTTTTACATGCTCTAACACTAGTTACATATTGTATTAGTTGTAGTTATTTCTATTACAGTAGCCCCTAGAGGCTCCAACTGAGTTCAAGGCCACATTGTGCTAGAAATACATAGTAAGAAATGGTCCCTGACTCATAGAATTTACAGTTTAAATAGATAAGATAGACAAGGGGTGGCAGAATTTTCCACAGGTTCCAGCCCTGCTTTAACCGTTAGAAGACCTGCCTGTTATATGATGCTTACAAGAGTAGAACAAACCAAGGCTTTCATGCATATATGCGTAAAGTAATTGCAGTAACATATAATTTAGCTTGGATGCTTCATTAAGACGCTGCAGATGTATCACTGGTAATTGTGAAATGTGAAAAGAAAAATAGTTAATATGAATTTTTGCAGCCTTAAAACATCTACTTATTCGCTGGGGTAGAACTGAATGACTTTTTTATCTCCTGATTATTATTTTGTAATGGAAAAATGGTTCTGTTACGAAAAGTAGTTTTTGTGATAAAATTTCCATTTTTGTTGGCCTTTTTCAGTTGAATTGACAAATGTTTGTCTTTTGGTATTCGGAAACCAATACAAGATCATTTGTCAAGTTTTCAACAAAGGCCCAAAAAATCCATGAAATGAAATTTATCACAGAAAATAAAATACATTTTCCTAAGACATCCAGAAAGGAGTTCTTAGCATCAGTGACTAACAATTAGTGTATACAAAAAACTTCCTTTTTACAGAACAAGAAATATTCAAAAAGTGCCAGGAGTATAGCTAGGCTGGATTGCTGCTGCTTTATTGTGACTCGCAATTTTCTATTTCTATCTTTGGATTGAGCATGATGGTCCCTTCTGGCCTTAAAACTCAATGAATCTATGGGAACAGAATTTAACTACAGCCAGGGCCGGTGCAAGGATATTTTGCGCCCTAGGCGAAACTTCCATCTTGTAAGGGCATCGCTTATTATAAACTTTCAAAAATGAATTCTGCATAATGTGGCATTGTTCATTCGAATTAATACACGTTCGGCTTGAAAATTTATTAATTTCATTATTTAGACTACATATTTAATGAAAATAAAGGAATAACTTGAGAGGGTGTGGGGCTAGCTGGCTTCGGGCAGGGGGGTGCGGCAGGAGTTGGCTGGAGACAGGTGGGTGTGGGGCTGGCTGGCTACGGGCAGGGGGGTGCGGCAGGGGTTGGCTGGCGACGGGAGTGCGGGGCTGGCTTGGAGGGCGGGGGGAACCACCCCACAGCACTCACTGGCGGCGCAGCTGGGGCCGGGTCTCTGTACTTCCTGCCGCGGGTTAGTGCAGCCCCGGCCCGGCTGCAGAGCTCAGGGGAGTGGGGGCGGGGTGGGGCTGAGCAGGGGCGGGGCCCTGGGGAGGAGCCAGAGCAGCAGGGAGCAGCGCAGTGCCCCCGGCGGCCAGAGGAGGAATGACATCACTTCCCGGCCGGCCGGAGCTGATCAAAGCTGCAGCGCCCCCTCGCACAGTGGCGGGAAGAGGGTTACATGTTTAGCCGGCGCCGGGTGAGCATCCCAGACACTTTGGGCACCGCTTTTTGGCGCCCTCAAATCTTGGCGCCCTAGTTTGCCTAGTGGTTGCACCGGCCCTGACTATAGCAATGTAACCCCCATGTGGAGTTTGGAGCTCCAATCTGAGCATCAAGGGGGCCCTATCAAAAGGCCTATGACTACGATGGCTGTCATATTCTTCTGACCACATTCCCAGCATGCTTGGAATGATGGGTGGGGACAGAAGAAACTAAAAACACTGCTGGGGCCAATAGGGAGGCTTCTGCTGGATGAGCAGTCCATTGGACCAATGAAAAGCCGGGGTTGAACAGCTCCCAGTGCATTAACCCTGTCTTCCAAAGGGAGCTTTTGCATTGTTCTGAGCCTGGATAGAGGGAATAGGCAGTTCCAGCACTGCAGTGACCAGCATCCAGAGAGAGAGATTTGACATGGCTACCGACAGCCAGCTGAAACCCCAGGAGGATTCCAGACCAAGGAGCCAGTGAGCTGAGTTTGAGTCAGAGGACCCTGCCCCACCCAGGGATGAAGAAGAAGTAAGCCAGCCATTGCAATAGCGCTGCAAAACTCCACCTCACGACACATGACCCTCGCTAAGCTAACTACCCTGAGAAGGTGCCATAGAGGGAGCTGGGGTTGGAGTCTGTGAGTGTGAGGAAGTGGAGAATTGGCTTATTTAGTAATGTTTGTTACTTATAAGCTAACCTGAACCTTTCCTTCTCAGATCCGATTTTCCTGTTCCTAATAAAGGCTCCTCGTCTGTTATGCTGTTATTGCAGGGGTGTTATTTCTTCGCTGGGATTTGCTTTATTTACCTTATTGTCCCTTGGGATTTACACTTCGTGCCAGCTAGTAGGAGTATCACTGGAAATCCCATCCTTGTGTGTGTTTTTGGTGGCTGCTACACAGACCTCTGCACAGATGACATTTGCTCCTCGTAGGGACAGTCTCCACGGAGGGGCTACATAAAGGGACATGGGCACGCATGAAAACTGCTTTTGCAGCCTATCGCTAAATCCTCCGTAATGGCAACAGCTCCACAGAGCTCCAATCAGGGGGTGCATGAAGCTGGTTTAGCCCCCTGGTTTGTAATGCCTTGGCCCTGGTGCTAGTCTCTCTCCCTTCCCCCTCACACTGTGTTAGAGAAGCACTCTGAGCATTCTAATTTACACTGGCCTTTAGTAGCCAAAAGTGGCTGAAAACCTAGTCCAGGATCACTGTGGAATAGGAGCAATAAGATCACATTCCCTTTTCTCTAACCATGTGCCCCCTTTTCCTGCTATGCAGGCAGCAAGCACAGCATATGGAACACAAGTCCCTGCCACATCTGTATGCTGTTGCAGGATCAGTCTGGAATGATGATGATTATTTATTTGTATTACCTCAGCCCCTAGGAGCCCGAGTCATGGACCAGGTCCTCATTGTGGCAGGTGCTGTAGGAATGATCCTCCCTGGGCTAGTTACGCAGGTCTTGTGAGCAAGGTACATCATAACCATTCCATGCCCAAGGTTCTGGCCCTGTAGGGTCACTACTATGGTAAGCTGGACATGGCCCTGCATGAACAAATTTGGTTAAGAGAGATCAGCCAGATCCTGAGCGGGTGTAAATCAACATATCTCCATTTACTTTATTGGTCCTAAGTCAAGTTGAGCCACATGAGGATCTGGCCCATTGACTTAACTGGAACTACACCCACTTGCCCCAGCCAAGTATCTGACCCATTGACTTCAATGGACCTATGCTGATTTGCACCCCTTGAGTGTTTGGCCCACTGACTTCAGTGGGGCTACAATGATTTGCACCAGTTAAGGATCTGGTCGATGGACTTTAATGGAACTAGGTTGATTTGCCCTACCTGAGTGTCTGGCCTACGGACTTGAGTGGAACTACGTTCCTTTGCGCCATCTGAGGTCCCTGGATGTGAATGGCAGTATACTGATTAGCACCACCTGTACTGCAATTCAGAAGTTCCTAATTGAGAGCCAGCCCTTCTTATGAGCTCACCCTCCTCTGCTCACCAAAAACAACCTCATGCATGAAGTGCCAGGTGACGAGTGCTTCTGGCAGGCTTGTCATCCACAAGGAAATGACTTGGAAAACATTAATAACCCTAGAAAACAACCACTTTGACTGTATTTGATCTTCCATTCAGACACACAGGAGAAACTGGCAGAGAATGAACACACAGGCCTATTGCGTGGAGACAGACAGCAAAGCAAATTAGCTTTGATGTCCGAAGTGAGTCAAAGATCTTTATAGGAAGAGCTTTTCATGAGCTCATATATTACTATATCACATAAAACATGTCTGCTAAGAGCAAGCACAGTAGGTTAGATATGAGCACATCACAGATGGAAGTCTACAGGAAATGTACATATGGAAGAAGTTTCCTCTGCCAAACAGTATAGGTGGGATTTTCAGAAATGCAAATATTGGCTTAGACACTCCCTCAGAAGACAATGAGAATTTACTGTCAATGGAAGCAGAATTAGGCCAATGCCGTGCTCTTTTAAAAATGCCACCCAGTGTTTCCAAAGGGCTTTTGTTAACACTCCAGCGTTCAGGCTCACCAGAGAAGCCAAAGACTGAATGTCATGTAGACTGAACCAACCTTTCACTGTAGAAGTAATGCCTTCAGATCTGCCTTGAGACATATGGGTGGGAAAGCTTGCAAACTTCCCAGTCTGCCAACCTGGCACCGTTTAGCAGCACTGAAATTCATCAGTAGCAATTAATTTTAATTGCATGCTTAATTCCTTATAATTTGTGAAAGAAAGAGAATGTGGTATGGTGAGCTCAGCACAGGAGCCAGAACCTCCCAAGTTCTAACTCTGGCACCGGTTGTGGACTTAAATAGGCCCCTCCTCTGTAACTTCTTGTTGAGATGCTGGCTGCACTGTTCCCTGCACCTTTTAATTCATTCACAACTGATTTGTGGTCCTGCAATGTCCAGGGAGCTCCTCATCGACCTCCTCCTGGTATTGGCCACAACAGCCATTCATCAGACCAGGAATGGGACATCAGACATGGCAGGTTCTCTGCAGCCTGGTTTTTTTGGCACTTTTACACTCATGTATCTGGGCAGAATTCCTTTGGGCAATGTCTACAGTCTCCCTGTGTTCTTTCTTGGAGCGGTGAGCATTGCCTGGGGTTCGCTTCTAGGTGCCCCGTTCTGGCTCCCTCATTTTGACCCTAGCAAATTCAGTCTCCTTCCTGTTTTTTGTATTATTTGGCTGCCATAATTAATTGAACCTTGGATTTTTATGGCTCCTCCCTATACACCCGCTTTCTTGTTGAGGGGCAGCTACTTACGTTCCATTTAGACAAAAGGAGTTCGACCTATTCCTGGAGGGATCAAATTGGTTGGCATCATTAAGCAGCCCTCATGTTCACGAGGTGCTTTTATTTTCAACTCCATGATTTGTGACTGAGAGAGAAGTGTGGGCTATTGGGCGGGTCACAGGACAGGGAGTGAAGATGTCTGTTAGGGGGCTTTCCCTTCACTTCTCCTCTGGTTCTTGTCACGGAGACAGAAAGCAGAAGACCGGAAGTCTGAAGTGCAGGTAATGCGGTGTTTATTGGGGTTAGTTTCAAGCACGTACATGTATAGCTCTAATGCCACAGAGCCTTAACCCATGTCCCCATTTTGTATTCCCACTTCCTCCTTCTTAGCAGGCCCAAATATACCTGCAGTGCACATCCCTGGTTCCACCCCTTACAACTTATGGTCATGTTCCGTTTTGGAGGATCATGAGTCTGGGGTCTTGGTGCCACCTCTTTTGTATCCCATGGGAGGGGTAAGGAATGAGGTTGTGTTCTGGCCAAGGCCATGCCTTTCTTTGGCTTTTAGTGTTTTTATGCTTCTCTCTCTCCCTCCCCCGCATTCCATCTTGCCCCTAATAACTGGTTGCTTGATCTTGTCTTGAGAGAGGAACCAGGCTGTCTTCCAGTGTATGCTTGTATATTACACTCCCACCATACCCAGTAACACTTTTAACTCTATCCCTTATCTTTTCTCATTATACTAACAAACCCATCTGGCTGGGCAGAGGCAACACACAGCGTCTTTGTTCTTTGTTAGTAAGGCTATAACAGTATAAAAAATCAGACTCAAAATTCTATCTCAGGCTAACAAACAGGCCTATATACTAACAACCTCCCGAGTTCTAATCCCAGCATCTCTATGGCCTGAACCAAGTGTTTTGGTGGTGAGTTCCAGGTGAGACTGAGGGTGTGAGAGGCCTAGACTGATGAGACAGTGTGTTAAAGGAATCTGAGGGGCGTGTACATTCTCATATGGTTCCTCTACAGGAAGAGGAGATCCTTTGAGAGCCTCAGAGGTGCAATATCAGTGCAATATATGGACATTTGTAACAGAGTCCTTTTCTCTTTTTTGTTCAGTAAATAGTTAAAGAGAGAGATGGACTGTGGCTGCAGTTTATTTGAGACTGGATTATTTGTGTCTTGGATTGTGTATCAGGTGCCGGATTTCGTTTCAGGTTCCGGCTTATTTAAAAATCAGAACATCTGCCCCCGATTCAGTCACTCTTCCTTCTAAGGTCAGAATGAAAAGCCTTTTTTTCCCCCCAGTTACTGTCTGACAGTGACTCATCTCTGCTATTTCTGTCTCTCTGCCCTCCTTTCTCTCTCAGCTGGAATTAAGCAAGCGCTGATATATATACACTTCATACTAGACAAGCAGTCTGCACTTAAAGATTTGCTTCGCTCCCCGCTCCACCCCACCCCTTGCCCTTTACATGAGTTTTGTATTTGAAAAAGTGAATCCTGGCGGTGCCTTAGGAATGTCTCCCCAGACTTAATGAAGTCCTGGAGAGGGTCACCAGATCAGCTGCTTCCCTTGACCTCACCTTTCCTGTGCCAAGATAGTGTTGGATAGTTTGACGCACTGCAGAGCTAAAACCTGACTCTTTCAAAGAGCCCCACGGATGATTAGGGCAAAGAATAAAGATCACGGGGCAGAGCCTCAGCGGGTGCAAACTGTCACAGCACCACTGCCTTAAGTGACAATTTACACCAGTGTGAGGGGTCTGGGCCCATCATTTTTAATGTATTCAATTGATTTAACCATTTCTAAACAAGCCTACAATTGTGCAAGACCCTGAAAATGACCCTGATCAAAGAGCAGCGGGCGCGCTTTCAGCCCCAAACTCTATCAGACTCTATTTTCCCCTCCCTGTTCCTGCTATCTGTCATTCACCAAACTTCTTGCCAACCCCCTTCTCCTCCCATCAGCCTGGAACAAGAGTGGTAGCTGTTCCCCCTTCTCCTTCCCTATGCCCTAACGGGAAGGCAAAGGTTTGGGGGAACATGGCACTTCACCAATTCATAACTGGCATATGATCCTATAGGACCGTAACCAGCTGGTGTAATTTAGATTGGCTCCTAAGCTGCTCTAACTTAGGCAATTGACCAGGACTGGCACACATGTATTAACAGGAATTCATATGTAAGGAATGGGAGGTCATTGTCCTGTTCTACTTGGCACTGGTACAGCCTCAGCTGGAGTACTGTGTCCAGTTTTGGCACCGCACCGCACTTTGAGAAAGATATCTCCAGGGGAGATCAACAAAAATGATGAAAGGTTTAGAAAACCTGACCTATAAGAAAAGGTTCAAAAAAAGTGGGTGTCAAGGCTCCTTCCCCACTCTGAACTTTAGGGTACAGATGTGGGGGCCTGCAGGAAAACTTCTAAGCTTAACTACCAGCTTAGATCTGGTCCGCTGCCACCACTCCCAATGTGCTAATTCCCTTCCCTGGGTAGCCTTGAGAGACTCTTCACCAATTCCCTGGTGAATACAGATCCAAACCCCTTGGATCTTAAAACAAGGAGAAATTAACCATCCCCCCTCCTTTCTCCCACCAACTCCTGGTGGATCAAGATCCAACCCCCTTGGATCTAAAAACAAGGAAAAATCAATCAGGTTCTTAAAAAGAAGGCTTTTAATTAAAGAAAAAGGTAAAAATCATCTCTGTAAAATCAGGATGGAAAATAACTTTACAGGGTAATTAAACTTAAAGAGCCCAGAGGAACCCCCTCTAGCCTTAGGTTCAAAGTTACAGCAAACAGAGGTAAACACCCTAGTAAAAGGTACATTTACAAGTTGAGAAAACAAAGATAAAACTAACACGCCTTGCCTGGCTGTTTACTTACAAGTTTGAAATATGAGAGACTTGTTCAGAAAGATTTGGAGAGCATGGATTGATGTCTGGTCCCTCTCAGTCCCAAGAGCGAACAACCCCCAAAACAAAGAGCACAAACAAAAGCCTTCCCCCCACCAAGATTTGAAAGTATCTTGTCCCCTTATTGGTCCTTTGGGTCAGGTGTCAGCCAGGTTACCTGAGCTTCTTAACCCTTTGCAGGTAAAAGGATTTTGGTGTCTCTGGCCAGGAGGGATTATAGTATGGTACACAGGAGGGCTGTTACAAGTCACTCAGGGAGGGAAATGCAGACGTTACAGTTTTGTTATTTTTTCTTATTAAAAGAAAAGTGAATGTAGGTGAAAGGTGCTGGTGAGAAAGCTCATTTAGTTGCACATAGGACGGATGCAGCACACACCTCAGCAAGATGAGGACAATGCTGGGTTTTAGAGCTTGCTCAATAAGTGAATTTTTTTCCCTTTGTGAAAAATTTTGATAAAAACTAAAGTATTTTATGCATGCCAGTATTTTATTTTAAGGTGTTTTGGTTATTCTCAGAAAAATGAAAACTCCAAACAGAAAACGTGTTGTTTTTTTCAACAAAACACCTACATTTTTTTAATGCAAACGGAATATTTTTCACTAAAATTGCCATTTAATCAAAAAAAACGGTTTTCATTAAAAAATAATGTTGATGAAAAAGCTTTGACCAGCTCAACCGTTTTTCAATTAACGAGAGGCATCCAGATATTGATGATGGCCACTGTGAGAACATTAGTGGCTGGAGAGAGGGAGGGATAGCTTCCCCATGCTATCTGAATCCTGGACTTGAGCTACAAATATCAGGATAGGTCAGTCACCATGTCCCAGCCAGTCCTTGGTCTTTGTGACTGCAAGCTACTCATTAGTGCCATCCATCATCACCATTTTAGCACTTTCAAGGAAGTACATGGCCGTGCTACCTGTTGGGCCTGGGTTCTCACTGCACCTTGCGTCATCATTTACAACTGTGCAAAACTGGTGCAAAGCACCTCCATTCTCATTTCCTAGCATCATACAGCCTCTTTGTTCTCACATAAGGAGAATCAGGACGAGCGTAACTTATCACTCTAAGAGAGCCACACCCACAACCCTCTCAGAGGGCCAGATCTCAGGTTCCATGCAGCTTCTTAGCAGCACAATGCCTGCAGATTCTGCCCATAAACCCAATGCAACTGGGCATTGGATCATCACCCTAGTGCAAGGGGGAACCTTCCAGTGGAATAAGGCCATCACAGAGTCTCCTGTACCACCATTGCTGCCAGCAGGAGGACATATCTTCAGCAAAGGGGGATCCCTAGATGGTGTTACAGGACCTTAAATCATGGCCATTGACAACCAATGTAATTTACAGCAGCCTCCAGTCTGCTCTGACTTATATTGGGGTACTGGCCCAATACTAAGTAGGCTCAGGATCAAGGGAACATAAAGGTGAAAGTTTTGACCTTCTTGTGCCCTGAGTTGTGCTGTATGCATTTTGGTCAGAGCACAGGATCTGGTCCTAAATAGCAATAAATACTAAGAGACAGTAATGATAGAGATAAAGATGGGGGGGAGATGTGATCGAGGTCTTTAAAATCATGAATGGTGTTGAGAGTGTGAATAAGGAAATAAATAGAACACAAGAACCAGGGGTCACCCAATGAAATGAATAGGCAGCAGGTTTAAAACAAACATAAGGAAGTACTTCTTCACACAATGTACAGTCAACCTCTGGAACCTGTTGGCAGGGGATGTTTTGAAGGTCAAAAGTATAACTGGCTTCATAAAAGAATTAGATAAGTTCATGGAGGATAGGTCCATCAATAGCTATTAGCTGAGACAGTCAGGGATGCAACTCCTTGCTCTCGGTGTCCCTAAACCTCCAACTGCCAGAAGTTGGGTGTAGATGATGATCAGTCGAAATTGTATTGTTCTGTTCATTCACTCTGAAGCACCTGGCATTGGCCAGTGTCAGAGGCAGAGTACTGGTCTGATATGCATCAATGGTCTGAAACAATATGGCTGTTCTTATGTTCTTATATGTGAACAGCTAGCTCTGTTAAGATCATAAAAGGACAGGGCTAAGGAGAGCCTAAGAGTTGCTATGGCAGACTGGCCAGGCTTGGGGAGAAGAAAGAGTCAAATGCAAGTGGATATGAGTAACAAGACCAAAGAAGCCAGTGAGTTTACTGTAATCTGTCTTGTTTGTTTTCTCCTACAACGGCTCTGGCTTTTGCAACCCTTGCTGTGTCATCTCTGTTTTCTCTGCTGCTTTTTCTGTATCTGTGCAGATAGCTCAGTTGTCATGGGGTGTACCGTGGATAATATGCCAAGGAGGGAACAGGACAAGAGACTGCGGTATCAGAGGAAAAGGTCACCGAACACTGTCGATTTCTGTTTGGGCCTGTGGCTTTACTAAACAGCACAGCATGTAGAACAAGTTTCTACATATTGTAAATAGGTTGAACTACAGGGGAGGCTGAATTAAAGTACACATGGAAGAACTTCTGGGAGAAGGGTAAGCCTGGGAAACTAATAAAATAGAGAAAAACTGAATCAGCAGAGATTGCCTGAGGGGTAGCTACACTGAGCGAGATGAGGAGATGGAACAGTGGCAATGTGGCCATTTTGGGCCAATGTGTGTTCCCATTTACACTAGTGTCAGCGTTTGAGTAACGCCAGTGAAACCAGTGAAAGTGACTCCGGGTTTGCACAGTGTAGCTGAATGCAGAAGGTGTCCAAAGAATGCACCAGTATAATAAATTATGACATTGCTCTGTGAAGTGGCTTTACAGAAGACACCTGTTGGTTCCACGCTCATTATCTCGCAGGCCTTGTCTTCACTAGGAAAAAAAAGGAGTGTTCTCAATTTGAGTTAACACACTTATGTGAAAGCTGCAAACTGCCTTGTCTTAAATAGGATTTTACTTTGAGTTTAACTCAGTTTAGCAAATTCAAGTTAAGAACACACCAGCTCTCTACTGAGGACACAGCCAAAATGACTCCGTTAGCATGTTTGCTAGGTTTACAAGTTGCAAGATTATTTTTTTCTAAACTGGCCAATTGAGCCTGGGAGCTGAAAATCAAGCTGGGTGCTTTAATCATCTTTGCCTATAAAGATCCTGGACCAAAAACTCAGACTGAAATTTTCAAGGCGGACTGTGGGATTTAGCAGCAAATCTCCCAACTCAGCTTTGGAGATCTCCATCTGAATCCAATCTCCAGTTCCAATCTGTCTTTACTCAAGCAAATTTCCAGTGGTTGGCACTGCCAGAATCAAAGTAAAAAAAGAGTAACAACCTCAGTCATTGGTCTTTTGCAACTACAGTTTAGCTGCCAATTTTGTTGATGACTAGAGCTGACTGAGAAGCAGAATTTAGGTCC
This sequence comes from Terrapene triunguis, assembly GCF_002925995.2. Taxonomy (NCBI): domain Eukaryota; kingdom Metazoa; phylum Chordata; order Testudines; family Emydidae; genus Terrapene; species Terrapene triunguis. Next base: position 102,192,038 of record NW_020664409.1, on the reverse strand, counting down.
CACAGAAAATCCTGCTATTGGAATATTTGTTTGTGTCCTGGATAGGGAAAAGTAGTTGTGTGTGTGTTAAAAAAAAATTATTTGGGCAGTGCCAAGCTCTTAGTATTCAAACATTTACTGGAAATCCAAAGCAGGAATAGACAAGCAGGAATAGACTGACAATGTACACCTCTACCCTGATATAACGTGACCCAATATAACATGAATTCGGATATAATGCGGTAAAACAGTGCTCCGCGGGGGTGGGGCTGCGTGCTCTGGCAGATCAAAGCAAGTTTGATATAACGCGGTTTCACCTATAACGCGGTAAGATTTTTTGGCTCCCGAGGACAGTGTTATATCGGGGTAGAGGTGTACCAGCAAAATATCAAAGGAGCACAACTTATTAACAACTTTTTACTGCCCCAAACCACCTCACAATCATTCCCCTGCCTCCAGGTGCCCCTCCAATCTGCTGTGTCATTGCTGATCTTGGGTGCCCACCTTTCACTCTGCTCATGCTGCAGTAGTTCAAACTCAGTCTGGTAGGAAAGAAAAATTTTATTAAAGCTAATGTTTAAAATCAAATTTACACAAGTTAAGAAGGAAGGTACTGTGCATCTGGAGTCAGGCTTAAGTTATGAGAGGTTACAAGTATCGGTTACAAGGTTCAAAAGATACATACATAGCACATAACCAGCATAGACCCAGATTGGGGTTTGGGAGTTTTTAAAGAGTCAGTGAATAAGTGATCTCGGGTATGCCACCCATAGAATGTATTTAGAGTCTAAGTCAGTGTTGTTATAGCGAATAGGTACATGGGTTGGGTGCGTCCCTGGGTTCGTCAGGGAAGGAAGTGGGTTATTTTCCCTGACCAGTGATCTTGTTTACTAGTCCTAGTACTGACGGTGTCCCATGATGTGCTCCGTGTAGTTGTCTCTGGACCATCTGATGGTGTCGGACACCATGAGCGGTCTCATGAGCCGGGCGTAGCGCTGACTGACTCCGCACGCTCTCAGCACCGGCTCGCTGTGGGGGTCCCAGACGCCCAAGGCTCCCACAACCAGACTAGCCAAGTGTTCTATGGCAGCTCCTAGCAGGGTGTCTTAAGGGACAGGGATAGGTAAGCCACATAGCCTGTTCCTGTCCCCAATCCATTGTCCCCACACAAGTAACTTCCTGCCACTCTCTCAACCCTGGCAGAGGGTGTAGAGATATGTTTGTAGAAAATTATAATTTAGAGACACTCTCTCAGAAGGGACAATATTATGAACATAGGAATCTGGAGATGTGTCCTGGAGGCTGGGTTGGGCAGACCTCGTGTCGGTGTGCAGCAGTTCAGCAGAGATTCTCTCCAGTTTGTTTTATTAAAGTTTTATTCCTTTCTCATTCACTGGTTTGTTATTTAATGAACCCCATGATTGTTACATGGTGTCAGAAGTGCTGAATGAGAAGGAAACTGCAGACATTTTAAAATTAACTCCTGTGTTTGCAGCTGAAAGCAGAGACAAGGGGAGGCACCATGGAAGCATGTGGAGCACCAGGCACTGAGACTTTTGCATGTGTCTGGTGAGCACAATAGTAGCTTGACTAACTTAAGAAGGGGAAAGAAGCCAAATATGGATGTGTTGCAACAACTATCCAGTGTGCAATTGTCAGGCAATGTTGCAGAGGACTGGGAAAAAATTCAGACGGAGATTTGAATTGTATTTAGCAGCCATGGGCAGAAGAGAAAAATGATAAAAATGAAATCATCAATCTTTTTGCATATTGTTGGGGAGGAAGCATTGGACATTTATTACAACTTTAAGTTTGAAGAAGGTGAAAACATAAAGTTAAGTAAAATACTGACTAAATTTGAGGAGCTTTGCATGCCAAAAAGGAGTGAAACCTTTAAAAGAGACACATTTTTACATGCATGCAAAAAACTGATGACACCATAGAGCAATGTGTCACAGAATTAAGGAAACTCAGTAAAACCTGTGACTTTGGTGAGCTGACCGAGTCTCTGATCAGAGAGAGAATCATTTGTGACATTAAAGACAATGTGTTAAGAGAGAGACGGCTCGGTGAAGGAGACTTAACTTTTAGAACAAGCTCTCCAAATATGCAGGGCAGCAGAAACTGTGAAAGCAAAAGCGAAAGAACTGAATTCACCAGAAGGAATTATTCTTGTACTAAGTACAAAAGAATCAGGGCCGTCTCCAGGGTTTTGGCCGCCCCAAGCAGCCAAACAAAAACAAAAACAAACAAAAAAAAAGCCGCGATCGCGATCTGCGGCGCCAATTCGGTGGGAGGTCCTTCGCTCCGAGCAGGAGTGAGGGACCGTCCGCCGAATTGCCGCCGAACAGCTGTACGTGCCGCCCCTCTCCGAAGTGGCCTCCCCAAGCACCTGCTTGGTAAGCTGGTGCCTGGAGCTGGCCCTGAAAATAATATAGCCAGAATAGGTCAAATCAAAGAGTGGAACCACTCGCTATGAAAACTACTGCTAGAGGGAAGACTGGGTACAGATGGCCATGTGGAAAGTGTGGATCACAGCATAGCCCCAAACACTGTGTTGCCTTTGGGAAACTATCATAAATGTGTGATTTAAAAAAAAAATACTAAAGATCCCAGATGCAGTGAAGGCAAGTGCATTCAGTTAAAGACAATCTGGTTGAGGAGTTTTTTATAGATGTACTGGGATCTAGCAAGCCTGATAAGAGGGATTGGATACTGCCTACGACAGTGAATGGAACAATTATTCCACTGAAACTGGACGCAGGAGCTCAAATTAATATTCTGTCTGAACATGATTATGAGAGACTGAAAACAAGACCAAACCCGGGACAAACAAAAATAAAAGTCACTGGTTATTCTGAAACAAATATTTCAGTGAAAGGGAGGTGCATTGCTAGCATCAACCATAAAAACACCATGTATGTACTTCCGTTCATTGTAGGGAAAAGGAGGTGACTGAGGCAGAAAACAGATATGCACATGTCAGGATGGAGCTTTTAGGAATATTGTTTGCCTGTGAGATATTCAATCAGTATCTTTATGGACAGAGAGTGGAAGTTGCCACAAGCCCCTGATAGTGTTATTTAGCAATCCGCTAAATGACTGTACCTAAAGGAGTCAAAGAATGATGATAAAGCTGCAAAGTATGAGTTGGTTGACCTACACAGCTAGTAAATTCATGTTCACTGCTGCTTCACTTTCCAGAGCAGTGGCTCCCACAAAACCAGAGAAGACTTTAGAGCCAGAGATGCAAGCCTATGTAGATCTGATGGTAAAGCCAATTTCCATAGCTAACAGGAAACTGCAACAAATAAGAAAGGAAATGGAGAAAAATGAATCATCTGGAATTTTTAAAGAAGTGATAATTAAAGGGTGACCTGAAGAAATAAGCATTTGCTGTCCAAGTATAAGAGACTATTGAAACTGCAGACATGAACTTACTGTGATAAATGGGGTGATTTTTCAAGGGCAGTAAGGTTGTAATTCCAATGAGCCTCCAAAAAGAAATGCTACGGAAGATCCACGAGGGTCATTTAGGAATTGAGAAGTGCAAACAACGAGCACAAGAGATGCTGTATTGGCTGCGGATCAATCACGACATCACTAATGTGGTAGAAAACTGCTTTTCATGCTTGAAATACAAGCCATGCCAACAGACAGAGCCACTGAGACCTCATCCAGTTCCACAAAGGCCTTAGGAGAAGGTCGGCACTGATTTACTTACCTGGCAATCAATTTAATAGTCACAGATGATTATTCTCTATATCCAGAAATTTGCACACTGCACAGTATTGATAGTAAGTCAGTGATAGCTGGCATGAAGGGAATCTTCTCCAGACATGGAATTCCAGATGAAGTCTTTAGTGATAATGGGCCACAATTTTCCAGTGCAGATTTTAGGCAATTTGCCATAGATTGGGATTTTCATCACAAAATATCAAGTCCAAATTACCCCCAATTAAATGGATTTGTGGAAAGGTCTATACAGAAAGTAAAGAACCTTATGCAAAAGACTTTTGAAAGTGGGGGTGATTTGTATAAAGTGTTACTGGTTTACTGAAGTATACCCCTGGAGAATGGCTTTTCTCCAGCTCAGCTGTTAATGGGAAGAAGGATCAGATGTAATTTACCAATTACTGATAATTTACTGAAATCTCATAAGAATGAAACCATACGGAAGATGAAAGAAAATCGGAAGTGGAAGCAGAAATATTATTTTGCCAAAAGGGCCTGTGATCTCCCATCTCTTAACCCAGGTGACAGAGTGTTCCTGAGGAATCACACATCCAATACTTGGGGCCAAAGGGATACAATTAAAGAACAGCTGCATCCAAGGTTTTATATAGTCCAGAAAGACCAGGGGGACACATGTCAACATAATCGAGGGGATCTACGAGTAATCCCAGAAAGCTCCAACACATTGACAGCTGAGGTGGACTCTGGCATTTCCCATCTGACTGATGCTTTATCATTAATGCACAAAAGAGAAACTGTCAAGGAACAAGAGAACAACTCAGACTCTAATGAAAGGCTGAGACCGAGAAGATCAGAATGGGAGATTAAATGTCCTGAAAGACTCAGAGAGACTTACTAACCTGCCTGGAGAAGGGGTATTTGTGGAAAGTGAGTGGTAAGGACTCACTCAAGAGTGATGTGCTGGTAATCTCTCCTCTCTAGGCACTTGACACATTGGATTTATGGAAATATACTACGTGGGTTGAGAATTCAATGTATGTTTTATTAGATAGTTGTTAGCTCTCTTTGTATATATATATATGAGTTAATTTGTTAATTTGTTTTTATTTAAGAGGAAAGATGTGGAGATATGTTTGTAGAAGACTATAATTTAGAGACACTCCCTCATAAGAGACAGTATTATAAACATAGGAATTTGGAGAGGTGCTCTGGAGGTGGGGCTTGGGAACACCACCTGACTGTGTGCAGCAGCTCACTACAGAAGCTCTCCAGATTGTTTTATTAAAGTTTTATTCTTTTCTCATTCACTGGTTTGTTATTTAATGAACCCCAAGCTGGTTACAGAGGTGATACATAGAGGCAATAAGGGAAGACAGCATTAAAATACGAAAGGGGTTCCATGTGGTAGGTGCTCTGCCAATGCAGGCTGCTGTGTCAGGTACACAGAATCAAGGTATACACCTGGTCATGCCCCCTCCCCTGCGAGAACCACCCATTTGGTGACTGCACCACAGGCTGGGCAGAAGAGAGCTTGTGGGAACTTCCTGTCACCACCATCTGCTCCCTGGTGGAATTCCCACCACAGGGGCTCAGTCTGGAGCACAGCAGCTGTTGCGGAAGTCTGCACAGACTAGGGAGTGGACCCAGTTCGCTATGTATGAGAAGTGAGGCTGTATTAAAACTGCACTAAATTGAAACATGCAAATTAGATGTGAAAGGTAGAGATCAAATGTGGCCATAAATGCAAATGAGGTACACTTCATCCGAACTTCAATGTGTAGCTGTGGTAAACGCCATAAGTAGACAAACTGGGTAGGTCTTTGTACCACAGCACTAGTATTTTTGCCAGCAAGAAAAAATAGGGCCACATCATAATCTGGTGTAAATTAGCATAGCACTATTGAGGTCAATGGTGCTACTCCAGTTCACACCAGCTAAGGATTTTGCTCATAATATCTACTTTCCACCTGTAGTATATTATGTATAATTTTGTGGTTGGTTAACATGAGGTTCCATTGCTGATGAGATTCAAGAAGATTTATCCTAATATGAAGTTCATTGGGATATCCTTGCTTCAGCTCAGTGTGAAAATGAACTTGGAACTTAGAGTTAAATTAAAAAAGGCTTCTGCGTGTTTTATGCCATTCAGTAACTAACTGTATTGCACACTAGAGACTTGCTATATTAAAAAGCACTGAAATTACTTCTATCAATTAACAATATTATACTTAAACTCCAGATAAATTATTAAGAGACATTTCTTGCTACTGTGGGAAAATCTAAATTGAATAAGAAAATGCAATCGCCATCACTCCTTCTTTGGAAATGGCTGCAACTAAGGTTCCCTCTTGGGTAAGATCCATCACGATCCTGATGCAAACTGACTTGCATTCCCTCCAGCTGCTGACGACTTAACTCATATTCTGTATGTTCTGAAACAAGAGCAAACAAGTAGGGATATACGCGCAGATTTGGAAAAATAAGAACGGACCTGAACCAAATCTACCGTAAAACTCAAAGTGAACCCAAGACTTTTTTTTTCTTTTGACATCCAAAAAAATTCCGAAATTGTATGTGCCTCTCAGGTTTAGGATGGAGCTAGAAACAGTGGCCCAAGTACATTTAAAGCACAGTGGCATCAATAATGAAATATCTCTTGAACTAGTGTTCAAAATGCTTAACTGCATTACAGCTGCACAGATGTTCCTTGCAGCAAATGTCATACCACACCTCTTGGAGTCACGCTGAGGTTTTAACCTCTGTAGATTGCTTGTGGTATGCTGTGGCATAACACAGATTCATCGGTGACCTTCTGCTTTTGTTCCTTTGTGTGTAATTTCTCAATGTTATTAAATACAGGTGAGCTCCTATCTATCTATCTATATACATACATATCAATAGATAGATATAGATATTTGCCACTAGCTTTCAGATCATATATCTAGTTTTAAAGAAATTGTATGGGCCAAATTCACTTTTAGTGTAAGCAAGAACAGTTCTATAGAACTCCAGATTTACCACATGCCAGGAACAATATAAGAACTATTCACCACTTAGGTCCCACTTAGGCCTTCAGTAGTTAGTTTGAAAAAATGTAAGGGAACTTCCTCTGTACAGAAGCACTGGTCATGCCTACACCCAAAACTTCTGGATGTTCTGAAATGTTCAGTTATGTGGCCTCTAATTGGTTATCACTTCTGAGCATCTTTGCACCTTCAAGGTTTCAGTTGGAACCTGCTGAAACAACAGTGGAAAGAAACAAACAAACTGTTCTTGTGATATTTCAGCCAATACATAAAGTAAGAAGTCTGAGGAATCTCATGAGAATTCCATCCCATTTTTGAAGACTCAAGAAGGCCAGAAAGTTTGAGTAAGCATCCAAACTGTTGGCTGTTTGTCAGAAGTGCATTCAAATGGGGCATCTTTTAAGGTTCAAACATCCCTACTGTAAATTAAGGGCCAGACTGTGGCTGACCTCTGGCTGGCTGCTCATGGAAGGAGAAGGGCACAAGGAATTTTCCCATTCCTTTTAACCTTAGTCCAATGACCATCCCCAGTAATTCCCCTGAGAATAGTGATTTGTCTTGCTAATGCCATCTAAAACTCAGGCCACCTAAGAAGTGTCAGGAAGATGTAACCAATATGTGGACACATGGTCCCACCCTGTCCCATTCCAGCCAAGCAGAGTTGACTAGGTACACAAGGCAGCATATGCTACAGTCTTGTAGCATCAGGCACCTTCCTTCATGAACCAACGAGTTGTGGGTAAAACAATGCTCCTCAGCACCTCATAAGCAAAGGTGTGGCTGAAAGAAACAATACAGTCATTAATGTTGGCAGAGTCACATATCTTTCAGGTGCAACCCTAAGATCTCTGGATAGCAAGCAAGCAAGAAGGAAAGAATCTGTTAAGCTCTAGTGATGTAGATTCTTCACTGAATAGGAGGACACAGCTTCTCTTACATGCTTTAAACAGACCGGCTGATATGAACATAACATATGATCTTTAAAAAAAAAATCTGGAGAAATATTACAACTTTATTTATTAAATGTTTTATTGCACGTAGGTGGGTAAACAATGTCTATCCGCAAAGAAATAAAAATGACAAAGTTAGGTACAATCTAAGTCCTCTCCATCAAATAAATTTTTTTTACACTTGTTGGTGGCTTTGGGCCAGCTGTCGTAAATCCTTTGAAGTCAGTTTATACCAGATAATGATCCTGTCCATTATTTAAAAGCAAGGAGTAAAGAGAAACAAGTTGTTGGAATTGTAGGAAATATGACATTCAGGAAACTGACTCAGTTGAAAATGTCATTAGTCCATAACTGTCTATGACACTGCTTCGGCAGGAGATTGCCTCAATACATATCACCATTCCACAATAAAGTGCACAGATACTGTGGTGATGGGCACCAGTATAAAACCCAAAGGTAAACAGCAATGTGTTTGTCAGTGGAAAATGTCTAACATAAGACCAAGTGTCATTAAATCCGTGAACTCTTTCCTACTTTTCTATGCTATTCTTTCAAGGGCTGCCTTGCAATTGTCCTACCTTGCTGTGTTGGGAGACATAGGTCATTTCCAGCGTCCTGATATCAGATGCTTTTCTACCAATGAATTTAAAAGGAACCAGAGTTCTCATGAATCAGGAAGTGCAAATTCCAGTTGGTGAGCTCATTATGAACACTGTCTGGAACAAAAAAGAAATATTGAGTTAATTCTAACCTGTACCTTGTCCCAAAATTTCCTAACGTTTGGACCTCTCCATCATATTTGCTCAGTAAGCACCTTTAACTGTTCCAAATGTATGAAAGTGTTTCATTGAGTTCCCTTTCATAAGGATAGGGAATGGATATTTTAAAAATAAAAGACCCCATTGGTGTCATCTAGTCAGACATCCTGCATAATACAGGACACAGGACACCCTGTGATTCCTGTAGTGAAAGGAACGACTCTTCCCTACCACTTAGGTGGAAAGGCTGGATCCTGCTCTCAGTAAAGTCACTAAATGAGAGCAAAGTTTAGCTTAGTAACACAATACGTCACTAAAGGTCATCCATAGGGGCTGGACTTGGGACAACCATCTCCCAGGGCTAGCTCTCTATTACTCAAGCTAAAGAAAGAACTTTGGGCCAGATCCTCAGATGGTGTAAATTGGCATCGCTATTCTTGCCAATAGAGCTGTACCGATCTACACTGAGCTGAGCATCTGGCCCATAATCTCTGGAACTGGCTCATCTCATAGTTATGGACATTTTTAAGTGTATTGATGGTAGGTGAGAAGTAGGAAACTCTTTCCATCTCTAAAAGTAATTTGTATCTTTAGGGCTCTCTTCGGACCTGTACGTTGGAGCCCAGAGCATGTGACTGGTGGGAGAGGGATCATTATTGAGAACTTTTTTGTATTATTTTCATAATATTTCCCAATTCTTGGAAACAGGTTTGTTCTAATTAATTCTCTAAATAACTGTCAGAGTCCATGCCTCATGTTTAGTGCTGTGCTGTGGCTGCCCAATCACTGTGCTCTCATTGGATATGACACAAATTAGAAGGGAAGGGAAGCTACAAAGTACTTGAAGTAGTTATTATAAATCTAAGGGACAGTTGTCTAAGATTATTATTGCAAGGAATTGTAAGCCACCTATGGCCATGGATTTGCAGTGATGAGATCCACCTTCGGCTGCCCTCATTATCCTTCAAGTTAAGTTTAAAAATATGCTGTGAATGTATTTGATTTCAGTGGACTTCATAATTCACTTAGACTTAGGTCCTCATTGGTCCTTAGAGTGTTTCATAGCATATTAACTTCAGTCTGGCACATGGTAATTATAAAATATACTACTAAATGGATACAATGTCTATTTTGATCATACCCTCTCTTCCCATTTGTTAGGGAAAGTGTCTGTCTACTACTGTTTTCTCTATAGTAACCATCACTGTAGTTCTAAGCACTTAGAGGTCCCAGAGGTAAAAGCCCAGTGTTATAACACAATGAAGTACAAATCTTCTAGCTCATTTTGAGGAGCATGTAATGTAATTACAAAGATGCCACAGAAAAGAAATCATTTTTTCATTAAATTCTCTAGTATAATTAAGAGTTTCATGAGATGATATGCGTGAATACTGAATGCCAGTGTGAATGATTAGAGTTGGTTGAATAGTAAAATAAATAAATACATAAAATCCTGGTTTGCTGAGATTCATGGTGAGGTATTATCCATTATTCACAGTTTTCAGACAGCAGCTGTGTTCTCCGTGTTACATTTCAATCTCAAAAATTTCACAAGTTTTAGAACAAATGATCACTTGAATGGCCATACCAGAAATACTGTTATTCTGGAACCATCTCCCAATAGAAGTTGTGGGGGCAAACAACTTAATTAGTTTTAAGACAGAGTAGTTTATGAGTGCAATTGTACGATGGGGTTGCTTTCAATGTTGGGGGGCAGGTCCTGAGGCTCACTTCTGGTTTAGCTGTTATGTTTCTAAAGCTCATGCTTCAGGGTTTCAGCCACCCACATGCAAGGGTCAGGAAGAGATTCCCCCCCCAGTGTATTCTGGGAGTTTTTTATCATCTTCCTCGGAAGCATAAGAGATGGACAAAGCTGGAGATGATACATTGGGTGGGGTTGGTCAGGGCTCTGATATGGCATTGAGCATTCTCTCCTTCTGGTGCTTGGCTGCTAGTTCTTGTTCAAATGCTCAGGACCTAACTGACTGCCATATGTGGGCTCGAGAAGGAATTTTCCCCCCAGGTCAGATAGGCAGTGCCCTAGGAAGTTTTTTTTTTTTTTGGGGGGGGGGCTTTCTCTGCAACATGTGGATTATCTGGATATATCTCATTTATTCATTGCAGGGGCCTTGAGCACCGATGCACCTCAGTCCATCCTATTGTCTGCCTTTGGCATATAATGGTCTAGTCTCTTGTGGGTCTCATTTACTTTGGTCTCATTTCCATTGTTGGGTCTGGTATGTGGGTGGTGTTCATGGTCTGTGCTATACAGGAGGTCAGACTAGGCAAACTAGTGGTCCCTTCTGGCCTTAAACTCTCTGACTCATTATTAGCAATTCCTTGATCTCCTGTTTATAATTTTTCAGTCATCCAATCTGGGAGCAGAACGCTTAGTGACTGACCACATGACTTGATTAACAAATAGCAAGGTGAAGCTAACAGGAAAGCAGAGTTCGAGAACAGCCCCTAGTTTGAAAATGATTCATCCAAACTAGAGCTACTAAAAAAAAATGGAAATGTCTGATTCCCTAAAAACAAAACAAACAACAATTAGTCTGAATAAAAGAAGACTGAGGGGGGATTTGATAGCGGCCTTCAACTATCTGAAGGGGGGTTCCAAAGAGGATGGAGCTCGGCTGTTCTTAGTGGTGGCAGATGGCAGAACAAGGTCTCAAGTTGCAGTGGGGGAGGTCTAGTTTGGATATTAGGAAAAACTATTTCACTAGGAAGGTGGTGAAGCATTGGAATGGGTTACCTAGGGAGGTGGTGGAATCCTTATCCTTAGAGGTTTTTAAGACTCAGCTTGACAAAACTCTTGCTTGGCTGATTTAGTTGGGGTTGGTCCTGATTTGAGCAGGGAGTTGGAGTAGATGACCTCCTGAGGTCTCATGCAACCCTAATCTTCTTTGATTCTATGACTGCATCATACAAAAAAAAATAATTCAAATTTAGAAAAAATGTGACTGTGCTATAGTCCAAACTGTGGTTTCATTAACTAAAAAATCAGATTTAATGCATACTTTTGGTAATTAATGACACAACCAGCCATGTGAATGATAAAGGTAAAATGGACTTCAATATCTTGTGGTAGCATTAGTGCTTCATTCTGCATCTGTTGAAGCCAGTGGAAAAGCTCCCATTGAGTTGAATGGTACAAGATCAAGCACTTAGGGCTTGTCTTCACTACCAGGGAGATTGACGCTGCTGTAATCAATGCAGGGGGTATCGATTTAGCGGGTCTACTGAAGACCCGCTAAATCGAAGGCAGAGTGCTCCCCTGTCAACTTCGGTACTCCCACTCCCCAAGAAGTGTAAGGTAAGTCAACCAGAGAGCATCTCCTGTCGACGCAACTCAGTGAGGACACCAGGGTAAGTCGACCTAAGCTACATCGACTCCAGCTACATTATTCACTTAGCTGGAGTAGCGTAACTTAGGTTGACTTACCCCGGTAGTGAAGACAAGCCCTTAGTTAGGAGGCCAAAAGGAGGGGCATCTTAAGAGATGTCCCACTGGGGAAGGTATCTTCTCTACAAGGCTCCCAAGCTGCATTAGTGCAGGGACACTGCTGCCCAAACACTGTGCTCTTCACTCTCCTGCATGTAGCCTATCAGTGGAGGGGGGTGGACAGGAAGTTACCTTGAGGAAATAACTCTAAAATTTCAGATAGGGTGTTAATTATTATTTTTCCTTCTGTGAAAGAGAAGGGTCAAGTTATGGATGTGGTCAGCAAGGACATTTATTTCCAGGTTAAACAGATTTTTTTCCCATCAGTTTCATGAAGACCTCTTGGCATGGAAGGCACTTGAAAAAGCTGAAAAACAAGGTCACAGTTCTCTCGTCAGAACTTTTGCAAAGTTAAGACTAATATGTAGCGTAAGGAGTGGTATGGAGATGGCCAAACATTGTAAGTGCTTGATCCACATTTTAAGTCTGAAGTCTCCCATTGGATCAGCCCTTAAATGATCTGGATGATGTACTATGTTTTAAAGGGCACGGTACTACAAGATGCTGGCACCCTCAAGCTCCACTGAATTTGTTGGGAGACAATCGAGAGAAGCCCTTAAGCCCATGAGCCACTGAAGTCAATGGGATTTAAGTATGTAAAGTCAGTGAAACTTAAGAATGTGCTTACAATTAGGAATGAGGTCCCATTAGGTAATATAATGAACACTGAGATCATGGTTTCTGATCCTGTTCTGGTGCTGAATAGGGCAGGATGACATTTTGTGGCCAAAACTTTTTTCGGTGAAAAGTGCAGATTGGGCAATATCAAAAGATCTAACAAATTCATGTCCGTTTCACCAAATTGTTTGTGTAGGGGGGAAAAAAGAAAACAAAAAAGTCAAAATATTTCATTTCAACATTTTTGAAATGAAACATTGCACTATTTTGACTCAAAATGAAATTGTTTTGAAATTTTCTTCAATTCCATTTTTTGAAAAGGTAACAGACACTGAAAACTGAAATGAGACATTTCATTTTGACTTGAAAAAAATGTTTCATTTGACCCAAAATTATTTTTTTTAATTTTCAATTTGCTAAAATTTTTGAAAAAAATAAGTTTTGGGTCAACTCAAAGCATACTTTAAAAAAAAATCTGAATTGACAGCAAGCAACAAAATCAGTTGTTCACCCAGCTCTACTGCTGAAACATCAAAGGGCTGATTAGAATGTCCTGTTCTTAATTATTTTTTGCCCTCATTTTTCCTTTTTTAGTATTTCGGTGCAATATAAACAGCTAAGGCATTATAATCATGGAACAGCACATTATTATCATGAATTGTGGCTAACTGAATACAACTCAGATGTGCAACAGTAATGAATTATTCCCTTGCCCTTTTCCTTCTGACTTTTCATGATAATATATTTGTTACATTTATTTATGAATTGGAAAAAAGTAACTATTTCAGTGTGTGTTTTCCCTTTTTCTTTTTTATTGGGACCAGACCTAAAGTTCACAGAAGTTAGTGGAAAGCTTCCCATTGATTTCAATGAGCTTTGCATTAAGCCCTAGATGACTGTTTCCTTATGTTTTATTTCTTCTATAAGTAAAATTCACCCCTAGACTAATAATAATAATAATATTTTGCACTTCTGCAGTGCCTCCTATTAGATGATCTCCAAGAGCACTTACAAATATTAAGGATGTCAACCACACAGCGCCCCTGTGAAGTAGGGATGTCTTACTGTCCACATTTAATAACAGAGTGTGATAGTACACTTACCACCACATCTCAGAAAGATGGCCCTTGTTGCAAAGAGATAATAATATAAGACAAGAAATGGACATGGAAGAGCACAAGGTAACTGTGAGAAGATACTGGCCATCATGATAAGCAGCTGTCACATACCAGGGGCCAGATCCTCAAAGGTATTTAGTTGTCTAATGTCCATTGAAGTCAATATTAATTAGATGCCTAAGGACCTTTGAGAATCTGGGCCCAGTGACCTACCCATTCACGTTGTTTTTGTAGGCATCATGGCAGAGGAGAGTTTTAAGGAGGGGCTCCCATTCCTATGCCTTAGCCACAGACCCATCCTCCCTCCCTTATCACGTATTTATGCACTTTAAATGCTCACTGGGACAGACACTCCTGCTGTTCCACTGACTACGATGAAGTTGGGCTAATTTACATGAGCTGAAAATCCAGCCCACCACCTTGGCTGTCAAACTATTCACTCTGACAAAAGCTGTGAGAAACCGGGTGGTGAGTTTAACAGGAACTTTCATACTCCTGAAATTTACTATGAGTTTCAGGTTCTAACAAACTTAATGCAACACTCAGCTAAAACTGGAATGCTTTGAGCTTGAAAATATGAGAGACCTTTGAGTTTCTGATGGTTCCTAAACCAGAATAGCCCATATTCACCTGAATTGGGATTTTTCAGCTTGGAGCCAAACTCAAAGCTAGGTGAGTTTTCCCTGTTTTGTTGTAAAAGTCTCACACAGCTCTAGTCACTTACATGGTCTTGTTTTCATGTCCTTCCATTTAGGATCATTTTCATGGTTACCTAAACATCAAATGTTTCCTGGTGTAATTGTGCATTCACATGAATGGCTGAAAACATGTTTTTCCTTGACTTCTGCCATGAGAATCTGAAGTGATGGGAAATCATGTTAGCAACCTGTTCTGCAGGAGGGAGAGAACGCACCTTTCTAAGTATAATTTAGCATATTTAAAACATGACCTACTTTCTGGTAAACTATCGCATATTTAAAAACCCTCAGGGAAGCTTGGAAAATTTATTCAGATTCAGCAGATTTCAGAGTTTACCATTGTAACTAAAAGCAGCATTTGGTCAACTCTGTTCAATGGATGTAATTGAGGGGCCTGCCGCTGGAGTTTACTATAGTTATTCCATCTGGAAAATAAGGTACACATTCTCTCTTTCAAAAAAGACACCTGGTCTAATTTAAACAGTTAGACAAAGCAATTAGTCCTCATTGAGGACTGACTAATCACCTGCAAATTTGTACTACTCACAATGCATCAGTTCATGGGTTCAGCTAACTTCAACTAACTGATCCCATTTAGAGTTCTATACAGGGCCAGATTTTCCAAAGAGCTCAGAGCCAACAATTGAGACCAGATTTTCAGAGAAGCTCGGATCTCATTTAGGTACCCAAATTAAGAGCCCAGATTTTCAAAAGAACTTTGCACCTAGCGGCACGCTGAGAAGAGAGTTTGCTGCTGAGTGCTGGCCACTTGAGTCAGTTGCCTAAATAGGAGCTGAACTCTGTATTTAAAGTCAACTAGCCACTTATTTAGGTGTGCACATGGTGGATTCTGTTTTTTATTTTTTTAACAAATCTGTCCCATAGTATCCATCCATGTGTTGCCAATGTTCCTGATAAGAAACGTCACTTTGTTTATACACGTACTGAGTTCTGGGGATCCACCACTCCATTGGGGAGGCAAATGTGAATCACACAGTATTCAAATGCTGGAAAGAGATGTGACTCCTAATACAAAAGCCGGCAGCCCAGCTGTTCTGTCTGTATCTCTGGCTCTCTCTAGCTCTTCCTTCCTCGCCTCCCTCTCCCTGTGCTTCTGTCTCTTGTTTTGATGGATGAAAGTTCAAGCAGTGAAACACACTGTCAGACTAGAACCATTTGTCACAGAAGGCTGGCACTGGTCTGCTCACAGATACCAGGTCTGAGTCATGTCTTTTCTTCTGACAAGGATGTCAGGGCTATTTGTCACAGTCTTGTTTATCTGCCAGATCAGAATGCCATTTTGCTACCGGGGTCACTGCATAGGGCAAGGAGCTCGCCTCCAGTAACACTATCAAATTACCCTTAGTATAAAGACACTGGGGCTGGTGTCTTTGTATTTTTTAACTCCAACTAAACAGCATTAGGTAATACACTTTGCCAGACTCTGGAGAGCTTTGCACTATGCCAGGACAACTCTCCCATTAAAAGTACAAAAGAATCCATGGAGAAAATATGGAGATGGATTTTTTTTAAATGGTTTTAATCTTTATTTCAAACAAGAGATATCAGAAATGACCATTTTTATCGTTCCTATACTCTTAACATGTTGGTATATCCTCTGATCAAAGAATGCATTGGCTACTGACAGTATATGAAGCTAAACACTGGCTCTTTGGGCTAGAAATTAATCCCTGCTTTAATCTTCATGTTAGCAGAGAACTCAATTGCAAATGTAGCCATAAATGGTTGGAATTTGTCCCATTATTGGGTTTACAAACATTAATGTGGGGATTTTTTTATCTACAGATTGAAGGATTTGGGAAGGGATTTGTGTAGCTCTCTTGTTCTCTGAAATCTTTTATGGCTTTTCAAATGTGAATTACAGAGACAAGCCAAAAGACATCAGAAAAAAAACCCTGAAAAGTAGTACTACAAATGCTGCATTTGAGCCTGGAAAGGCAAATTAATATGCTAATACATACAAAGGGTAGATAACCTAAATATTTCAAATCCATCCGATGGCTCTTGCTAAGTACTATTATTGGAAAAGATCAGTTTCATTTGTAAATATATTGTGGTGTTGTTCAGAACCAGAGCTTTAAAAGTTTTCAAAAGAGCTTCTCTATGTACTTGGGGGGGAAATGATCTATCCAGGCTGGTCTGGGTGAACTGGATCAGACAAAATAACAAGCTCTCCCCAGATCATCCTGACCTTTGTCCATTTCTGGAACCCAATCTGAACCAAAACTTTGTGAAGGCTCTAAAATGTTCAATGTGTTTCTTTCCCGTTATCTTTCACTTTCCATGCACTGTCGCATTTCTATGCCTGTGATGGGATGTCCACCACACACAAGACGTGAAGGGGTTCAAGTGACCAGGTGGACCAATTAACTCCCCAGGCTGCACCTGGAGGAGGAGACAGGGAACAGGGATTGATTAAATGAGGCTTAGCTGGTCAAGAACAGGAGGGGCCTGTGTAAAGCCCAGGGGCTGAGAGCAGCTAGGGGCTGCAGGGAAGGAGTCTGCAGTCAGTCCTTGGGTGAAGAGAAGTGCGTTGACGCTATAGGTACTCTACACTTATTCCCTGGGAGGAGGGAGTTGGGGCTGGTAAATCCAGAGAAGGGTTATCTCTTGAGTGCAAAAACAGAGTTTGCACATATTAGAAATTAAAGCTCAGCATTGGGCTGGCTGAGAGGATTTGTAATAGACCTTGGAGACTGGCTTTATGGGTAATGAGTGATAGAAGTTTCTATCTTTGCATTTTGGTTCAAATCCAGTCCAGATTGCAGAGACTATTGACATCTGTTTAATTGCCTATGTGATATAAACTGGTGGTCTCAGTCCTACCAGGCCAGTTTCCATGTCATAAAGCCTCCCAAAGCTGGTATTCTTCTGGGCAGTTTCAGCAAAGCGACCAGGGATTGAATGGGCCATGAAAACTGAGTTACGCTCTCATCTCTAGAGGGCTCCCCAGTTCATGGCTCAGGATCACCCATGTGCCAGCATAGAGAAAATTTGCAGAGCCTTTAATATAAGTGATCTGGCAATAGGGAAAGGATTTCATTCTCCTGAGTTAGTGAAGCTGGTACCTTTCATGAGAACCATATTTACTCCAAACAAAGCATAACAGAAAGGGCCCAATCCTCCATTTCTCCAGCACATCTCCTATTTAAGTCAGTTGAGGTGTGCATGAGTAAGAACTACAGGACTTGAGCCCAGGAATTTAGTTTTAGTAATAGTAAGGCAAAGACAGTAACTCATAAGGCCAACAACATCAGCTTGAGTGGGTGGGCTATCTACAAGAGGCAGCATCACATGATTGGCCAAGGCAGTCAGAGCCAAAAAGCTACAAGTTCTAATCTTATCCTTTTTGCCATCTTATTCAATGGCCTTCATCAAGTTCTTTCGTTTTTGTTTGCATGCTTCATATGTATCCTCCACTTTGCAGATGAGGAAACAAAATATTGTTAATATCAGAGTGCTTTGACAAACTCAGGTAGGTTTTTTTTCTCTCTCTATACCAGTAATTGGTACAGAGAGTTGGAGAGATTTGCCCAAGATCACAAGAAGTCATGGGAAGGGACAGGATGAGAATCCAAAAGTGTCCTGATCTCTGGCCCTGCAGCTTTTACTTAAGGGATTAGTGCTTCTCCATTAACAGACACTTAAGAAAAAACAAGGAAGTCCACTCTGCCTTGAAATGTTTTAAACAAACTGATTATTTCACTACAGCCACCAAGGAAACCCTCTAAAGAACTCCTTGCTATGGACAGAGCCAGTAGTTGATAGTAGTGCTATAACAAACATCATGGGCAGCCTCTGTTTACAGCTGAGCTATCCCATTGACTTTCCTGATTTGTGGGGTTTATTTTTCTGATGTTCACTGATTAATTTTATGTGAACTCTGGAACATTTTAGGAGTAAAGCACAGGTTAGGTGGTATCTATACTATTTTTCCTTTCTTGAATTTTTATTGTTTTTCTTTCTTCATGGGACCCTTTAAAGTTCCATGATCCCATTGTGGAGCTTCCAATCTGCACATTGACTCTTGCCATAAACTGTTTTCAGCAAACAGAAAATGATACATTTGACATAGCTGCGAATAATAAAGTATGCTCAAGTTTTGCTTTGGCTACGGTTTATCAGTTTTGACTTAAAGCCAGAATCCCTAATGATTCTTGGGAATGGGCCAGAGCCACAAAGCTTGGATCTGGATTCAATCTTCCCCTAAATTCTCAACAGCCCTACCAGAGGCCTACTGGTGATTCACTGCTGTGTGGCAGCAATGCCTATCAGGCCTGACAAACTCCCTGCACTTAACACACTTTTTTTATATCCAAAAAAATGTCTTGTAAGGTATCGAATGAAAGCCAGTGACACACTGGTTACTAGTATCATTGGGAAATGTACATATTAATGCTATATGAGGAATTATGCATACTTACTGATGTTATGCTCTAAAGTCTGTAACCAAACACAGGGAAAACAGGTTTTCTTCCAGAGGAGGGAAGCTAGTTATTTCCCTGCCTCTAATGTAAATTAAGCACTGGGAAACCAACCCAAAGGAAGCTGCATTTGCATGTAAGCCAATAGGAAAAGCCAGGTTCAATGGAAGGAATGTGAAATCATCCTGGGAAGACACCAGAGACTAAAGCCTTAGATTGTGGCACTACAGCAACGACAGAATATTGCCCAGACCATGTTACACCAGAGATCCCTAATCAGTACCATGGTGTGGCACTTGTGGGTTGCTGCTGACTGTTGCAGGGAGCAGTTCATGTTAGCAGTGAGTGGCTTCATGTGATGTGGTGGGGTTGGTCAGTCATTTCTGTGTCAGAAGGAGCTGTTCCCTGTCTGTGTCATTTAATACAAGCGATGAGCCTGTTTAACTGTGAGATAGACCATGTCAATTTTTGCGGCCAGTTACCAAGTATTGTCTGCTTCTCCAGGCAAGATACTAGACTCAACCGACCTATGATCTGATCCATGATTATCAGTCAGGGCCACGCTTCTGTTCAGGAACTGAGTGAGTAAACATAGCCTTGTCTTATACACGTTACCAAAGCTTTCTGTGTTCCATGAATCAGACTGGACTCTTCTTTCTATCTGATCAAGGGGAAAACTTTGTTGAAATCAAAGTCCCATGTTCTTGTCAAGCCTTTTCTGATACTTATGGCAAGGCAGATGTCCTTCTGGTGTTTTGTTAATCTGAGTGGAATATTCTGTTTATCGCCTCCTGCTTGGGTAGAGTAGAATTTATGGAAGCATTAGTTGTGGTGTCTCCACTGTGGTGAGTCAATGGCTGACACTCCCCCGTTGACTCTGCCTGTGCCTCTCACTCCGGTGGAGTACCCGAGTCGATGGGAGAGAGCTCGGCGGTCGATTTATCGCATCTAGACTAGACGCGATAAATCGACCCCTGCTGGATCGATCGCTGCCCGCTGATCCTGTGGGTAATGTAGACAAGCCCTCAGATTCTCCCCTGTGTAAATCTTGAGTAATGCCACTAGAATTAAATAACTTGAGATTTACACCAGCATAGCTGAGAGTTGGATCTGACCCTGAGATATTCTGTAACGTACCTGGAGATCCTTCTGACTCAAAGTCTGTGTAGTATTATCATCATTTCGTCATTCAAGACCTAGTTGATGATTATGGAATCGGT
Organism: Terrapene triunguis; assembly: GCF_002925995.2. NCBI lineage: Eukaryota > Metazoa > Chordata > Testudines > Emydidae > Terrapene > Terrapene triunguis. Next base: position 102,172,025 of record NW_020664409.1, on the reverse strand, counting down.
GGGACTCATTCATTTCTGGTATAAATCCATTGAAGTCAAGGGAATTACACCAGGGATGAATACGAGCCATAAAAATCATAGCTATTCGAGATGAGAAAGAAGTATGAGGTCATATACTCCCCATCCTCCTTCTAAAGCAGGATAGTTCAGCCTATCAGAAAACATATGCATACACAAAATAGCTCCTTTGTCTGCATTCAGTGTTTGGACAGATAGGCTTGTTAAGAGAATAGAGCTCCAGATGAACTTCAGGAAGAAATCAGTAGCTTTTGAGGAACACACAAAACACTGTGGCATTTTGTCTGTAAGGCGAGTGAGAAGAAACTTGATCTTCTTCCCAGAATCAGCTCACATTTAGGGATGTTCCATGAGTCATGAAGCAGCAGTGTGTTATTTCAAAGTCAAGTTGTCTGGTTCTTGCTATCCATGCTTAGCCAGAATTTTGCCTCCATGCTCTGCAGTCCTTAGAGAGCAGTAGATGGATTCAGTCAGTCAGCACTAGTAAAACAGAACAATGCTTTTATGGGATAATACATATATATCAATTTTTATTTGTTGCTGGAGGATCTACATAGCCATCACTCCTGTCAGGCTATTTACCAGCAAAGGTCAAAGCAGTAACTACTAGTATGTTTACAATCACACAGTGTAGTGAAGCTGGGGGAGGGTAGTGTTCAATAGACACACGATGGGCCAGATTCTCTTCTCATGCCCCTTGGTGCACATAAGTAGGTACTCCACTGAAGAAAATGGGCCTGAATCTTCATTGCCTTGAGCTGCAAAGAGTCATTTGCACCTGTGCAAAGTGACTGTAAGGCCTGGTCTACACTATGAGTTTAATTCGAATTTAGCAGCGTTAAATCGAATTAACCCTGCACCCATCCACACAACGAAGCCATTTATTTTGAAATAAAGGGCTCTTAAAATTGATTTCTGTACTCCTCCCCAACAAGCGGAGTAGCGCCAAAATCGATATTGTCATTTCGAATTAGGGTTAGTGTGGCTGCAATTCGATGGTATTGACCTCTGGGAGCTATCCCAAAGTGCACCATTGTGACCGCTCTGGACAGCAATCTGAACTCGGATGCACTGGCCAGGTAGACAGGAAAAGCCCCGTGAACATTTGAATTTTATTTCCTGTTTGCCCAGCACAGGAGAGCACAGGTGACCACAGAGAGCTCATCAGCACAGGTAACCATGCAGGCCGATAATCGAAAAAGAGCACCAGCATGGACCGTACGGGAGAGGATTCAGTGCTAGCAGAACTTCGTTCGAAAAGACGAAATGCCAAAACTTTTGAAAAAATCTCCAAGGGCATGATGGAGAGAGGCCACAATAGGGACTCAGAGCAGTGCCGCGTGAAAGTCAAGGAGCTCAGACAAGCCTATCAGAAAACAAAGGAGGCAAATGGTCGCTCCGGCTCAGAGCCGCAGACATGCCGCTTCTACGCTGAGCTGCATGCAATTCTAGGGGGGGCCGCCACCACTACCCCACCTCTGACCGTGGATTCCGAGGCGGGGGTAATCTTATCAGCCACACTTGAGGATTCTGCGGACAGGGAAGAGGAGGAGGAGGAGGACGAGCTTGCGGAGAGCACACAGCACTCCGTTCTCCCCAACGGGCAGGATCTTTTTCTCAGCCTGACTGAAGTACCCTCTCAAGCCTCCCAAGCCAGTACCCAAGACCATGACCCCATGGAAGGGACCTCAGGTGAGTTTACCTTTTAAAATATAAAACATGGTTTAAAAGCAAGCATTTTTTAATGATTAATTTGCCCTGAGGACTTGGGATGCATTCGCGGCCAGTACAGCTACTGGAAAAGTCAGTTAATGTGTCTGGGGATGGAGCGGAAATCCTCCAGGGACATCTCCATGAAGCTCTCCTGGAGGTACTCCAAAAACCTTTGCAGAAGGTTTCTGGGCAGTGCAACCTTATTCTGTCCTCCATGGTAGGACACTTGACCATGCCATGCTAGTAGCAAATAATCTGGTATCATTGCATGACAAAGCCTGGCAGCGTATGGTCCCAGTGTTTGCTGGCATTCAAGCAACATCCGTTCTTTATCTCGCTGTGTAATCCTCAGGAGAGTGATATCGCTCATGGTAACCTGGTTGAAATACGGGAATTTAATTAAGGGGACAGAGGTGGCCGCTCCTACTGAGCTGTTTGCCTGTGGCTGAAAAAAAATCCTTCCCTGCAGTTAGCCAAGCATGCGGGGGGGGGGGGGGG
>NW_020664409.1:102043398-102169696 GCF_002925995.2 Terrapene triunguis | reverse complement strand
CGGCGGGGGGAGGGATAAAGCGATCATCCCAGAGAATTGGATGGGGGGGGTTAATTTGTTTTCTGCTGCTGAAGGTTAACAGGAAAACCACAGCACTCAACGGGCTTTGCTTGGTATGTGGGAAAGGAGGGCGCAGAAGCCGAAAGACAATGGCTTACCATGGCCGCATGCAAGCCGAATTCTGTTGCCCGGACCTGCGTCTGTGATCTCTAACACCAAAGCCACAGGCACTCAATATTAAGACGCAAAATGCGACCTTGTACTGAAATCACATGTGCTATGTAATGTGAATAGTGTTGTTCACCGTGAAAGAGTATAAGCATTGTTCTGTAAAATGTATCTTTTTAAAAACGTCTCTCCTTTTTTCCATCCCTCCAGCAGCTGCTAATTTTTCAAGCCTCCCTCCTCCATCCCGAAGGCTATCTCAGATAAGGCGGCGGAGAAAGAGGACGCGAGACGAGATGTTCTCAGAAATAATGGAATGCACCCGCAATGAAAGAGCTCATTTGAATGAGTGGAAGGACACAGTATCTAAGTACAGGAAAGATGCCAGTGAACGTGAGGTCATGAGGGACGCTCGAGATGAGAGGTGGCAGGCTGCAACGCTGGGGCTGCTGCGTGATCAAACGGACATGCTCCGGCGTCTGGTGGAGCTTCAGGAACGGCAGCAGAATAACAGAGTGCCGCTGCAGCCTCTGTATAACCTCCCTCCCCCCTCACCATGTTCCATAGCCTCCTCACCCAGACGTGTAAGAACGCGGGGGCGGGGGAGGCTCCGTGCACACTCCCAGTCCACCCCAGTGGACAGCCCAACCAAAAGGCTGTCATTATATTGAATTTTTTCAGTGGCCTTTTACTTCCCTTGTCCGTTCTCTCTCTATGTTTATAATCAATTAATAAAGAATACGTGATTTTTAAACAATAGTGACTTTATTTCCTTTAAAAGCAAGCTGTGATTTAAGGGGGGAGGGTGGTTTGCTTACAGGGAATGAGTCAATCAAGGGGGCGGGTTTTCAACAAACAGAACTTTCACACCGTAGCCTGGCCAGTCATGAAACTGGTTTTCAAAGCTTCTCTGATGCGCAGCACTTCCTGGTGTGATCTTCTAATTGCCCTGGTGTCTGGCTGCACATAATCAGCAGCCAGGCGATTTGCCTCAGCCTCCCACCCCGCCATAAAGGTCTCCCTCCCCCTTACTCTCACAGAGATTGTGGAGCACACAGCAAGCAGCAATAACAATGGGGATATTGGTTTGGCTGAGGTCTGACCAAGTCAGTAATGAGCGCCAGCGACCTTTTAAATGTCCAAATGCACATTCTACCACCATTCTGCACTTGCTCAGCCTGTAGTTGAACAGCTCCCGACTCCTGTCCAGGCTGCCTGTGTATGGCTTCATGAACCATGGCATTAAGGGGTAGGCTGGATCCCCAAGGATAACTAGGCATTTCAACATCCTCAACGGTTATTTTCTGGTCCGGGAAGTAAGTCCCTTGCTGCAGCCATTTAAACAGAGTAGTGTTCCTGAAGACGTGAGCGTCATGAACCCTTCCCGGCCATCACACGTTGATGTTGGTGAAACGTCCCTTGTGATCCACCAGTGCTTGCAGCACCATTGAAAAGTACCCCTTGCGGTTTATGTACTGGGTACCCTGGTGCTCTGGTGCCAAGATAGGAATATGGGTTCCATCTATCGCCCCACCACAGTTAGTGAATCCCATTGCAGCAAAGCCATCCACTATGACCTGCACATTTCCCAGAGTCACTACCTTTGGTAGCAGCAGCTCAGAGATTGCTTTGGCTACTTGCATCACAGCAGCCCCCACAGTAGACTTGCCCACTCCAAATTGATTCCCGACTGACCGGTAGCTGTCTGGCGTTGCAAGCTTCCACAGGGCTATCGCCACTCGCTTCTCAACTGTGAGGGCTGCTCTCATCTTGGTATTCTGGCGCGTCAGGGCAGGGGAAAGCAAGTCACAAAGTTCCATGAAAGTCCTCTTACGCATGCGAAAGTTTCACAGCCACTGGGAATCGTCCCACACCTGCAACACTATGCGGTCCCACCAGTCTGTGCTTGTTTCCCAGGCCCAGAATCGGCGTTCCACGGCTATAACCTGCCCCATTAACAGCACGATCTCCAAAGCGCTGAGGCCCGCGGTTTGATAGAATTCCATGTCCATGTCCTCATCACTCTCGCCGCCGCGCTGCCGTAGCCTACTCCTCGCCGCCTGGTTTTGCAGGTTCTGGTTCAGCATAAACTGCACGATAACGCGCGAGGTGTTTACAATGTTCATGACTGCTGTCTTGAGCTGAGCGGGCTCCATGCTTGCCGTGGTATGGCGTCTGCACTGTTCACCCAGGAAAAAGGCGCAAAACAGTTGTCTGCCGTTGCTTCCCTGGAGAGAGGGGGAGGATGTACCCAGAACCACCCGCGACAATGTTTTTGGCCCCATAAGATTTGGGATCTCAACCCAGAATTCCAATGGGCGGAGGAGACTGCGGGAACTATGGGATAGCTACCCACAGTGCAACACTCCGGAAATCGACGCTAGCCCCGGTACATGGACGCACACTGCCGAATTAATGTGCTTAGTGTGGCCGCATACATTCGACTTTATAAAATCTCTTTCCAAAATTCGAATTCTGTAAATTCGGATTAATCCCGTAGTGTAGACATACCCTAAGATTCTACAATTCTAGTATGGTTTCCAGGTGCACAAGATTACCTTAGGTGCAATAGCAGTGGAGAATTGGATCCCATGGAGTTAGATTGGTGAATAACAAGTCCCCCTCTCTATTTTTTTCCTATTAAGTCCAATTGAATTTTGATTGGATCAGGTTCTCAAAAATGCTAATACTTCAAAGCTCACATGGTTCAGCCACTTGCATCTTTAAACACATTTCTATTTTTTCACCCATAAATGTTTAAAGGGGAGCATGGGTTCTGAGATCACTTGCACCGGTGTAAATTGGGAGTCATTCTATTGAAATCAATGTACAGCTGTTGCAAGTGAGTGCAGAAAAAGGTCCCACAGTCCGGCTTTGTCATTTAAATGTGAAAAATTCAGTGCATGCCAGTTCCTTGCTTTCTGCTCAGTAAATCTCTCTTTGTTCATCAGTCCATGAGGCATATTTCTCAAGGGAAGTGCTTTCAACTCTAAAACAATAAACATATTGACCATTGCATAGACACTTGTAATAAGATTTGTACTACATAAGCAAGCCATGACTTTCCATGCCTGGTGTCATGGTTAACATGTAGCCTATGGCATCCCATTGTTTCTTTGGGTTGTAGCACACACAAACAGCCCATATATTTTTTGCAGATGAGATCACTTCCTCACAGACTGAGCTGTCTATCTCTAGTAGTGGAACTGACTGGTGAGTGTGTTACCTGTTGCAGCCCCCCCTCCCCACATGCTGATCCAAAGAGGATGCAAGTCTATTACATCCCAAGGTAGGAAGCCTTAACGTAAGCTGTAGCAGCTCCTGCTTTAAGCTCTGGAGATCCCTGGTTCAAACACTCATGTGTCAGCTAAGATGACAACCATCGCCATAGCAGAGTTTTGCCATGAGGAGGGATAAGCAGTCTTCTCTGTTTGAACGTCAGCCACTCACTGAGAATCTAGGGCTCGTGTGTGCTGTAACTTATGAACATAAGAACACAAGAACGGCCATACTGGGTCAGACCAAAGGTCCATCTAGCCCAGTATCCTGTCTTCTGACAGTGGCCAATGCCAGGTGCCCCAGAGGGAATAACAGAACAGGTAACACTGTTCTACAGCCAAAATGCTTCTGAAATAAATGTAGTCAAACTTTACTAATTCTGGGTCACTGAGAACGAAAATGATGCTTAAAATTGTTGATTGGCTCTAGTTTTCAAGATATGCTATTGGGTCAGTATATACGACCCTTGACTTGGGAATGGCGGAGGATAAGTGAGTTATAAAGGGAAGGGATCTCAATTTAAACCAGAAATGACTAAAATACATCTTTGATTGGATCTATGAATAAATCTATGACTGGGTTTGGACAGTACTTGCTTTTTAGGCAAAACAATGAATGATGCAATCTGAAGCTGGTATTGCATCATACATGATATGAATTGCATCATGTTATTCCTAGAAGTCATGGATGATGCAATCATAACGAAGCTTACATCACTCTGCTGAACAAATTGCCCTATATCAGCTCTAGAAATCATACAGTGTCGTGCTGTCTTATTTGCCAGTGTTTGATTTTGCAAAGGGACACATTTCTGTTTAGCCAAAGTGAGCAGAGATGCCTCGTACTTGTGTGAACAGTGCAGATAACTTCTGCTATGTTTGTGGTGAAGTGACTTTTGCATCACAAAAGCGCAGTATAACCACTATGGTTAAGAAAGCCTATCACCTTTATTTTGGCTGCAAAATTGGAGATCAGGACAAGAGGTGGGCCCCACACATACGCTGCAACACTTGTGCAACAAATCTTCGCCAGTGGTTGAACAGGAAAAGGAAATCTATGCCTTTTGCAGTGCCAATGATTTGGAGAGAGCCAACAGATCATACCAGCAATTGTTACTTCTGCATGGTGCCTCCAGTTGGGAAAGGTGTGTCAAAGAAGAAAAAGTGGACTGTGCATTATCCAAACATTCCATCAGCTATACACCCAGTACCCCACGGAGAAGGACTGCCGGTTCCTGATGCACCAGAATCATTCTCACTTGAGTCAGACGAGGAAGAGGATGAAACTTCTGGTCCTGAACCATCAATGTCACAGGACCCACATTTTCTCTCCCATCCTCCTCCTCTGAACCACACCTCATAACACAAGGTGAACTGAATGACCTTGTCAGGGATTTGGAACTACCCAAGAGGAAGGCAGAGCTGTTGGGCTCCAGACTACAGCAGTGGAATCTCCTGGCAGGTGATGTTAGGGTTTCCATGTTCCATGACCGTCAAAAGGATCTTGTCCCATTCTTCTTCATGGAAGGTGATCTTGTAGCCTGCAACAACATCGATGGTGTGATGGCAGCCCTCAACATCGTTCATGATCCAGATGAGTGGAGACTGTTCATTGATTCATCGAAGACGAGTCTTAAAGCTGTTTATTGCATAATGGCAATGTTTTGCCATCAATTCCAGTTGGTCATGCAGTCCATATGAAGGAAACCTATGACAACATGAAACAACTTTTGAGGTGCATAAACTATGACCAACATCAGTGGCAGCTTTGTGGCGATTTGAAGGTTGTTGTTCTCTTGCTTGGTCTGCAGACTGGATACACAAAGTACTGCTGTTTTCTCTGCAAATGGGATAGTCGTGCAAGAGATTCCCACTACATCAAGAAAGATTGGCCACTCCAACAGTCATTGGAGCCTGGGAGGAAAAGTGTTCAGCATCCACCACTTGTTGCATCAAGGAAGATTTTGTTACCACCCTTACACATCAAGCTGGGTCTGATGAAGAACTTTGTCAAGGCCATTGACAAAACACAAGCAGCTTTCAAGTACCTCCGTGGAAAATTTCCAAGGTTAAGTGAAGCTAAGATAAAGGAAGGTGTCTTTGTTGGTCCTCAGATTCGTGAACTTCTTCGAGATGATGCATTTGACCATGCACTGCGTAGCAAGGAAAAGACGGCATGGAAAGCCTTCCAGTTAGTGGCAATAAATTTTCTCAGAAACAACAAGGCAGACAACTACAGGTTGTTGGTGGAAAACCTCCTCAAGGCATACAAAAGCCTTGGTTGCAACATGTCACTAAAGATACATTTTTTGCACTCTCATCTAGATTTTTTTCCACCGAATTGCAGAGCAGTGAGCGACGAGCACGGCGAGCGATTTCACCAGGACATTGCAACAATGGAGAAACGCTATCAGGGCAAATGGAGCCCATCAATGCTTGCAGACTATTGCTGGACAGTGACAAGAGATGCTCCATTTAATGAATACAAGAGACAAGCCAAGAAGCGCTGAGTAGACACTGAATAGGACTAAACTATGTACATAATAGTTTTTTGCCTTTTGTTTCATAATAAATTGTATTTATATAACCCTTTTGCTGATTTTTAAAGTGTTACATAAACAGGACAGGTGAAATATTATCATGTAAAGCAACCATAAACACATGAAAAGACCTAGGTTTACAATTTATGATTAAAACTCTACTATCTACACAATATACATAGACATAAAATGTAAAAACTTAAATATCTTAGAAACAGTAGCCAATCAGTTGTTTTAATTGTCATATTTGAATTCAGCACATAAAAATACATAATAAATAGCACATTTTATCTCTGAAGCAGACGACTTCTCAAAAATTGTAGACCAGTGTAATCATTAAGTGATATATCCCCTGTTGCCCATTCTCAGCTTCTGGCAAACAGAGGCTAGGGACACCATCACTGCCCATCCTGGCTAATAGCCATTGATGGACTTATCCTCCGTGAACTTATCTAGTGCTTTTTTTAACCCTGTTATAGTCTTGGCCTTCACAACATTTTCTGGCAAGGAGTTCCACAGGTTGACTGTGTGTTGTGTGAAAAAAATACTTCCTTTTGTTTGTTTTAAACCTGCTGCCTATTAATTTCATTTGGTGACCCCTAGTTCTTGTGTTACAAGAACAGGTAATAAAACTTCGTTATTTACTTTCTCCACACCAGTCATGATTTTATAAACCTGTGTTATTATCTATCCCTTTTCTTAATGATTCCCAACATTCTGTTTGCTTTTCTGACTCCCGCTGCACATTGAGTGGATGTTTTCAGAGAACTCTCCACAATGACTCCAAGATCTCTTTCTTGAATGGTAACCGCTAATTTAGACCCCCATCATTTTATATGTATGTATCTTCATTTTATATGAATAAGGTTCATGTCCCCCTCAACTGAAGAAATCCAGTAGAAAGATGTGGTGGCAATGACTGGAGTTAATTGTTAATGCCTCTCTGTGGGAGCATTGCATGTGAGCTTTTATTATAAATGGAATTGTCAGCCCTTGCTCAAGAAACCCTTGCTTGATGCTGACAATTTCTACATTTTCCCTGTTTTCATTTCACCTTCTCTCATATCTTCTCTTTCTGGTGGGAGATCAAGATGTTGACAAGAGACCTTAAATAATCCTTGGATTCTTCTTTCTGGTCTTCAGGCTCCTTTAATCTTGCTTGATTAGGTTTTATGTCTGGATAAGGTATGGAGACTTTGTTCATGGTGTTGACGATGGACTTTTCGTAAATCAGTTGGCCACTCTGATTCACTTCAGTTTACCTGCTGCCTTCAATACCAGAGTGGCTCTGTTCTTTTCTTTCTCAGTGATCCTAGTGGGCAAATTGCCCATCTGACCCCAAAACTTTTATATAGGTTTCCACAGGATTCCATTTTTCTATCAGATACAAAGCCACTCAAAAATTACTCTTGCTAGGGCAGGTCAATGTTATTAAAGGCAGGTACTAGACTTAAAAAAAACAGAACTGATATCTGGTTTATGTCCATCACTATGAGAAGAGAAATAACCTTCAGATGAAATATATATTAGGCGCTCAGATACCGTGGTTAAGAGCACTGTATTAAAAAACTCAACCTTTTTCATAGTAACTAAACATTTTGTGCCAAAAACAAAGCACCTCTAAAACCCATTTTTTCATTGAAAAACAATTTTGATTCCCATCTCTCCAAAAATCCATGAATGGGAACAATTGTGTCCTGCATACAAAGAGACAGATGATGCAGAATATTTTTATTACTTTTGAGAGGCTGTGTGTGATTCATGAGATTCCTGAGGAGAAGAAAATGCCCACTTTGGTTGCAAAGTTAACTGGTAAAGGATTGAATATGTTCAATGAAATGCCAATTCAAGATGCTTTATATTATTCTAAATTCAAAGAAACGGTTTTAAAACAATTTCAGATTATCCCTGAAACATATAAGGTGAAATTTAGGAATTTTAAGAGAAATGTTGGTGAGAGTAATGGAGAATATATAAACAGGATGAAAGCTCTGATGGGAAAATGGGTGAGGGGAAAAGGGATTGCAAGCTTTGAAGAAATGTTTGACCTTGTTGCACAGGAGCATTTCCTAAGCATATGTAAAGATGATGTGAAACAATGTCTATGGGACAAAAATGTGAAAACTGTGGATGAGATGGCTTCTCTAGCTGATGCCTTTGAGCAGACCCCCATATCTATTGAAAGTAAATCACTAAAAGAGGATTCTACACCTGGTAGGAAGCAGGGTTCCCATTGTACCCCTGGGAAAAAGAGGGTGGCTGGGATGCTGGGCACTCACTTCCCCAAAACCATTTCTCTAATCCCTCTCCCAAATCTCCTTTGAAAACAGAAGAGTCCAAAAGGTGCTATCACTTTAATATGACTGATCACCCGGGGAATAAATGCCCTGGGCTGGGAGGAAGCAGACAACAAATTGCTCATGTTAATTCTGCTGTCCTCAACACAGAAACCTTTCAGGCAATTGAGACTTATCATACTGGTGTTGTGGGATTAGCCTCTGCAGAACCAAACATGGAGTACATGAAAGTTGTCAAGATTAATGGCAAGGAATACTTAGGGTGGGAGGATACAGGTGCAGATATTTCTGTGGTTACGCATAGTGTAATTCAAGAAGGTGCCATAGTGCCAGGAAAAAAGGCAGAGCTTTTATTAGGAGGAGGTTACAGGATTCTTGTGTCTTTGACCAAAATGCATATAGAAACTAATGGTTTAGAAAGTATATTGACAGTGGAAATAGTAGACCATATTCCCATTGACATGCTTATTGGGAATGATATTTTTCAGTATAGCTCAGGCTGCTAAGGTATTTGCCCTCAACAAGGAGGAGTATTATGCTGGGATGGGGGTGAGGGATAGCTCAGTGGTTTGAGAATTGGCCTGCTAAACCCAGGGTTGTGAGTTCAATCCTTGAGGGGGCCATTTAGGGAACTGGGGTAAAAATCTGTCTGGGGATTGGTCCTGCTTTGAGCAGGGGGTTGGACTAGATGACTTCCTGAGGTCTCTTCCAACTCTGAGATTCTATGATCCCTAGATTTCTATGACCCCAGGGGTAAAGTTCCAGGAACTGCTGAAGGAAAAGAGGAAAGTCTCCTTGATTCCTCTGCAGCAGGGAGAAGCAGCCTGCTTGCAGGTGTTGGGGAGATTGAGACTGGCTCCTACACTGCAGCTGGAGGCAATATCTCTTCAGGAAGGGAAGGCGGTGGGGTGACTGTCAGGGAGAGAACTGTCTAGGTTGTTAGCTGCCAACTTGCAGTGTAACAAGGACTAGATCCCACATTAGAGAGCATAGAGAGATGTGTCTTAGAGTCAGCCCAGAGAAGAAAACTGGGGAAGGAATAGTGAGAGTATGTAAATGTGTCCTCACTGGCCCCTGGGGAGAGGATGCCCAGGATAGAATGGCTGATTCAGCATTTGTGCAAGCAGGCACTCAGCCTGCGACTCAGGTTTTGAGAGGGAACTATGGAACTGACCTTTCAGAGGGGAGCAGTCAAACAGCTGACTTCTCAGGGATAGAGAAAGTGGCAACGGAGGGTACCCCAATCCAAGTCCCAGTTTTTCAGGACACCTGCCTTCTGATACGTTTGTGGAAATGAACAGGATTTCAGGACCTTTAACACAGGATGCAAATTCTACTGAAGAAATCATTGTCTGTGAGAATGCAAATGACCCAGCTGGCAGAGGGGAGGATGGCTTTCCTCAGGCTGATGAGAAACAAAAAGTAGCTGAAGGAGAGCTGCGGGGAAAAGGTGCATCTTACCAAAGAGTAGACACTCTTAACACAGAGAGCACAGATCACAACCCGCTAGGGAAAGTCCCAGGGCTTGGAAGGGGACCACTGGGCAACTCCAAGAGGGGAGATGGATTTTTTGTATGTGAATAACCCTGGGATTGGCAGACAACTCCACAAAGGGCCAGCCAATATACAGAATTCCCCTACATCCTTACCTCCCCAGACCTCGGGGTACCAAAGTCCCAAAAATATGATTGGATTGAGGACCCATACTGAAAGAGACACTGAAGGGAAAGAAAAAAAAAACAGTAACTGAGCACGTGTTGGGGATCAGGAAGGAGTTGGAAGACACAATGCGTACTGAACAAACCAGACTGTCTAAACAGAAGGCGTGGTATGATAAAAATACTTGGAAACACCTATCTGTGATGAAGGATTTCGTGTTACTGTTAAATCTCATGATAAAAGGTTTGATGCTACTGGTAAATCTTATGACAAAGAATTCGGTACTGATGGTAAATCCTATGAAAGGGTGTAATACACACAATTTTGGGGAAAAGCTTTTGGACATGCTAAGAGTGGTAAATAAAAACACATCTTGTGTTAAGAGGCCCTGTGGTAATGCTGCTTCTCTGCTAATACCTGTAAACAGGCTTGAAGCTTGTCACAGCAATGAAACCATAACAAACCTGGTCTGCAGTGTGGAAGGGAAAACTGAGACACGCCACCTCATGGCATTGATCGCTAAATGCCAAAATACCTACGCTCTAGAAAACATTAATATCTGTTTTGATTTAACACCTTTTGGAAAGGCAGAAGGGTTAACAATGCTGCACAGATACAAAGAAATGCTTTCTAGTAACCCAGAGAAGACACACTTGCTAACTTTCGAGATCACCAGACTGATCCACAGTGTTAAAAGATACACCGAACTTGGCAGAAACACATGTGGGTAGCACTACAATGTTTAGCAATGCTTGGGAGTTGTATTGTCAAAACCTAAAGAGGAGCTTGGGCACTCTGCCTCCGCATTAGTCAGTGACTAACACTCCTGCAGTAAACTACATGGGGAGGTGTGACACGCTGTCCCTCAAAGTAGCACCCTGGAACCCCCATTTTCACCACTGTGATATGATTATGATGTGTTTTGTACAATGCATGCCTTGTGAGGGATCATTTGAAAAGACCATCTGTTGAACATTTATATCCTGTTGGATTGTATGTACTGTGATTATATGTGAAGTTATTAAGTATTGCAATATGTGTTACTGAAATATGTTGTGAGGTTGGGAGACAACAACCTTTCAGTGGCAACAAAGGACCAGACAGACATGTGCTGATGGCCCATTAAAAGGGAGTCCACTCTCCCAGTGGCCATTCCAGAGATTTCTCAGAGAGAGCACAGGTGCAGTGGAGACTGCTTGACCAATGGGGACTGCCTGATCCGCACGTCACAGCAAGGAGCTTTCCAGCAAGCTCGAAGAAAGCATAAAAGAGGGGAAAGTGACATCATCACTTGGCCTCTCTCCCCCCTCCCCCGATCTCAACTTCTGGAAGAACATCTGGAAGACACAGACTTTGAACTTGGGTACGGTGGTCCTAGGCTGGACTGGAAGTCCAGTCTGTATATTGAGGAACTGTAACCTGCTTTTACCATCTGTCAGGGTAAGACATTGTTTGATTCAACAAAAGTTTAGGATTTAGAATGCATGTTTACTTTTCATTTTCTAAAGGTCTGAGCTTTGTGGCTACCACTTATAATCATTTAAAATGTACCTCTCTCTAGTTAATAAACCTGTTTTATATTTTACCTAAAACTGTGTTTTGGTTGAAGTGCTTGGGAAATCTCAGCTCAGTTTACACAGCCTAGTGTGTGTGCTAATGAACTTGCACTGCCCAGGGGAGCCTTGTGCAGTGTAATACGGTACAATCCTGGGGTGTAGGGCTGGAGCTGGGGGGGATTGCCGGGAGCTTCTCTATTGATGGTTCATGAGTGACTGGGAAATCATTCATGTAAATCAGTTGGGTGAGTCCCTCCCTGTGGACGTCTGTGTAAATGCAATTCCTGTCAGAGGCTTGAACCTTGACATCAGCATCACAATGTCAGGAGCAGCCCAGGTTGGTGCGTTCAGAGGGCTCAGCTGTCTCACAGTCCAGGTTGCACCCTGGGGGCCTAGTCACACTTGACAAGCAGTCTCTTCTTTCAGTTGTAGACCTCATCATCACATTGGGTGGGATGACTAGAATAGTCTCTGCACAGGGGAATGCCTTTAAACCAGTCAGAAACTACAGAGAGCAGAGAAGCAGAGGCCTGTTTAGCAAGCAGTATTTTCCCAATAGAGCACATTACTTTTAGTTGGGCTCTTTCTGGGTGCAAACTAAAGTTTTGTTATCAACAAGTAAAATCCCTAAATAGTCTTGATCCTGGTGTGTGTGCGTGTGTGAGATAGCAGTGCTCTCTGATTTGAGTCATTATTGTGACTCTATATAATGTATATTCTTTTTCTCCCATTGTTCTTTGGGCCTGAAACTGCTTTTTGATCACAACTGCAGAAAACTAAAAGCACTTGGAATGTGTGGAGCTGGGAATAAAGGGTTTTAACAGATAATTTACTCTGCAGGATGGATCCATTTTAAATATTACTGTTATTATGACCTTCTGATGCTCTGATGTGTGCATCAGCCCCAGAACAGTTAAAGTTTCTTTAAATTATGTTAAAGTGTTCATACCTAGTGAATTATTCCTCCCATGAGTACATGTGCATGAAATCAGAAAAAAAGATTGCAGAGGAGAATCACACTTCATACATATTCTAATTTACTCACAAAATAGGCACTCTCCCAAATGCATTGATATTATTTGTTTTAAAAACACAAAAGAAAAAAATAACAATCCCATGAGCACTATTAAATTCAAAATACTGTTTCCTTCATTATTATGATTTCTGTAAAAGAGCATAAGGGTTTAGCATACCTTCTCCCACCCCAGTGTATGCACACAACTGATACAGGACACGCCGAGTAGCAGGTGGAAATGGGGTCAATCCAAACTTCTGATCTGGACATACTAAGACTTTGGGAAAGTGTTGTGGCTCTGCACTCTATGGCTTGGTTCGGATGTAGCAAGACATGATCCCACAGATGTTGTTTGTTGTATGCTAAGCGAGAAAAATATTAGTAATATGTTATTGCCTAGATGTCGCAGTTAAGATCAGGGCCCCATTGTGCTAGGCACTGTGCAAAAAGCACAGACACTCTCTGCTCTGAAGAGATTACAGCCTAAATAGGAAAGACAGACAAAAATGGAAGGGGAAACAGAGAAAGTGTCTTGCCCAAGTACTCACAACGAATCAGTGGCAGATCCAGGACCCTGCTCTCCTGATTCCCAGGCCAGTGCTCGGTCCACTAGCTCATGTTGCCTCTAAAATAAGATGTGGTAAGTGTGTTACTTTGGGGTCTATCTCCTGTCCTTGAAAGGAAAGAGACCCATCAATGAGAGCTGGATGAAATATTCTTAGTGAAAAGTTCCCACTATGAAATTTGCTTATTCTTGCATTTTAAAAAGGCAGCATTTTAGGGCTATTTCACTGTTCAAAGATCTTTGACATATATTTTTCACTGGTTGTTGAATGAGAATTGCATGACTTTGCCTGAGGTGTAGTGAACTATAAGGCACTGTAGGTTCTATTTTTTTCCTGAAAATCAGGAGAGCTGGGTTCTAATCCCGTTTCATATAATCAAAAGGGAACATTATAATCATTTAGTCTGACCTCCTACCTAACACAGGCCATGCAACATCACTCAGCAATTCTTGAATCTAGTCCCACAACTTGGGGTTGTGATGCTGTGTTTCTATGTGAACTTGGACAAATCACTTCAACTCTTTTAGCCTCAGTAAAATGTGGACAGTGATGCTGACCTGCTTCATGCTGGTGTTGTGAGGTACCACAAAATGAGGTTTGTTCAAAATAATAAAATCAATCAGAGGTGGGAAGAGAACTTGAGGATTTCTGGCTTCTTGTCTGTGCTGAATTCATTAGACTGTTCTGCCTACAAAGACTCAAGCAATGCTGAAAATTCACACATGAGGATTTTTCACTCGTACTGGCTCTTCAGTTTTCTGTGGGTTTCTGTACTTAAAAACAAAAAGAAAATATAAACAAACAAAACCCCCAAAATGAACAAAAAATCCCCAGCTTCCCAAAATGACAAAGCTATAAAAATACAGGAAACACATTAATAAAACAAGGTCAATGAAAATTCATGCAAAAATTGTCATCAGTTCCACTCGTCTATTGATCTCAAAGGAATCTTCCGTCCCTAACTACTAAGATCTTATTACCATAATATGATTTTAAAAATATTTATATAATAGTATATTGTGTGCAACTGTTAATCACATGTAGGAGCCATATGGGCACAAGGGCATTGGCCTTTGGCTAGAGTAGTGAACACCTAGCAATCCTGCTGCTGTGGCGTCTCCCAGGCATTTGGCACATCCATCCGTACCTTGCACTTGTAGAGTTCCAGCATGGGTAATGGGAGCAGACCTCAAGGCTATATAAGTCTAATATTCATTGTATACAAAAATAATTTAGACTCTGATCCCCCCAAGGGGGATGGACCGGTTAAGCAGGGAACTACATCTGCCATCATCCCCCTCCCCACTGCACATCCCTTCCTCTGGCCAGGTAGGGGGGAAGGACCCTGAACCAGGGCATGCATGGGCTATGTCTTTGGGGAAGCGGTGGCCCCAGGGCTGGTCAGGAATAGCAGAGCGAAATCCCCAGGAATTGTATGCAGAGCTGCATGTGGAACAGGCTGAGAGTGCCAGATGTGAAGGTGCAGCTCTGGGTGGGACTTATGGGGAAGCAGCAGCAGCTGGGCAGGGAACCAGTGCTGAGGGGACCCAGTGAGAGACGCTAACTGGGCATGCCTTGGAAACCTGCAAGTGCCTGTTTGTTAAATAGAGACTGGACTGGAGAGAGCACCCCAGGCACTAGGCCCAAAAAGCCCTGACTGCCTCAGGGCCCCCCACCAGAACCACTGTTTCACACCTTGAGCCGCAACTGTTCATGCCCCTGTACTTATGGTATTTGAAACGTATTCCTTTCCTGCCAGCCTTGCTAACATACCCTTTTCCCTTAGCCCTGTGTCTGGGTAGTTATTGGGATTCCCCACAGCGAGCACCTAGGAGGCCTTGCTGCTGAAGCACCTACAGCGCTTGCCTCTGAATCATGGTAAACCTGGTACGTTATTGGCTGCTTTGGGGTTTTGTGTGCTCCCGGACTGAGCAGCCCCAATACTGGCAGTAAACTTTGGGGGGCAGGGACCATCTTTTTGTTTTCTGTTTGTACAGCACCTAGCACAATGGGGTCCTGGTGCACGACTAGAGCTCCTAGGTGCTACTACAATACAAATGAATAATACATGGACCCAATGATGGTACAGAAGTAAGGATCTGCATGGGGAGATCCCTGCGCAGAATGGGGGAGGGAGCTGAATCTGGAGATGTACTGGTCCTCGCTGAGAGCTGTTCAGTTATTATTGTTTATTATATTATTTTTATCACAGCGGCCAGAGGGCTAAAGCAGGCCCTTGTGATAACATCACGAGAGTTGGCAACGTTGCTGTACACAAGCCACTCGTGAGTTAAAGCTAGTCGAGCTTCTTTCGTGTGTTATGTTCATGCTTGGCCAAGCTGACTTTTTTCTCTTGTTCTAATGGACATTTGGTGGGACAGGTACCTCCCAGCTCTAAGTAACGGCAAGGGTGACCGAGGAGCACGTTCAGGAAGCTGCTATTTAATCTGATTTGTTTTTTGTTTTTTTTTAAACCTTAGCAATGAAAAGCTCAATCCACAGTACAATTCTTTCCCTTGCGCCTGTACCTGACCCTTCTTCAAACAAACAGTTTATTAACCCAGCACTCTTAATTCTAATGCTATGTTCAGGGAACTGAGCAGCTGGTGATCAGAACACATTTTACTAAGGCCATCCACTGAGACTGTCATAAAAGGCCAGGCAAGAACTTCCACCCCAGTGCCACTTGTAATGCGTTTCAAATGGATTGCTTTTGAAGTTAGCTATTTAATGCGTTTATTTTATTTTAAAAAAATGCTACGCTTGCTTAACACAGTTACTTTGTGACCAGGTAGCATAAGTCAACATGATACATAATTCAATAAAACAAAATGTGATCTTCACTGTGTGGTTGTTTTCATAGTTTTGCTGTGATTCCACTCTCGTGGCAATGAAAACTGGTGTTTACCATCCTGTAAGCCAGGCAGATAAAGGGGAAAGAAAATAAGATGTAGCTGATGTATTTTAGTTCTGATCTGGTGCTGGTATCTTTTTGCTCCTGCATTTGCTGGCTTTGCAGACATAGCAGCTGAGATTCTAGGCTATGCCTGTTAAAAGTGCAGCACACAACTTGCAGCCCTTGGTGTGGAAGGTCTTTCTGCCTCTATTGCACCCTGTCAATTCTGGACTGTTCTGGGAACCATATATGTTAGGCAGCTGCTTTAAATGAAAGCAGGCCATCCGAGGCTGCTCATAGGTTGCAGCACCGCCCAGGCACCCTGTTGCCCTCTGCATATACCTCATGCCTAGCCTCTCTCCCAGTAGACTGGGTGTTTGTGACAGGGGCCTATGCAGGGCAGCTGATAGCTGTCCTATGCAATGCCTGTACTAGGAAATTATTCCTCAGCTGTCTATAGGGCCATAGCGGGAAAGAATCCTTCCCAATGTGCTTTGTAGGAAAGGGTTACAAACAGAAGACTAACAGAATGCTGCTGAGACAAGGTGTGTGAGGCAATATTTTTTACTGGACCAACTTCTGTTGGTGTAAGGTAAAAGCTACACCGGGCTCTTCTTCTGTACGATCTCACGCATCCATTGCATAAATTACAAACTAATACTTTGTTTGATTTGCTTTTAGCTCAAATTAAGAGAACACAGTCCCAGGAAAGCAGAACTGTCTCCAGGAGTGTGTGTGTTCTTTGTAAGTGTCTGCTTTGAAATGAGCACAAAATGGCCACCAGCCTCTGCAGCCCACAAGGTCCTTTAGGGTTGCCAGGCATCCAGTTTTCAACAGGAACACCTGGTCAAAAAGGGAGCCTGGTGGCTCCGGTCGGCACTGCCAACCGAGCTGTTAAACGTCCAACCGATAGCGCAGCGGGGGCCCGGGGCTAAGGCAGGGTCCCTGCCTGCCCTAACTCTGCATGGCGCCTGGAAGCGGCCACCAGGTCCCTGCAGCCCCTAGGTGCATGGGCGGCCAAGGAGGCTCCACACGCTGCCCTCGCCCCCAGTGCTGGCTCCACAGCTCCCATTGGACAGGACCACAACCAACGGGAGCTGCGGGGCGGAGTCTGGGGGCGCGAGGGCAGCGCGCGGAGCCTCCTTGGCTTCCCCTCTGCCTAGAAGCTGCATGGACCCGGCAGCTCTCTTCTGGGAGTCATGGTAAGCCCCGCTGGGACCCACCCCAACCCCGTGCCCCAGCCCGGAGTCCCCTCCCACACCCAAACTCCCTCACGGAGCCTGCACCTTGCACCCCCAAAGACCCTGCCCCAGCGTTGAGCCCCTTCCTTCACCCCAAAACCCTCATCCCCAGTCCCACCCCAGAACCTGCACACACACATACCCCAGCCCAGAGCCCCCTCCTGTACCCCAAACCCTTCATCCCCAGCCCCACCCCAAAGCCCTCCTACCCAGACAGAGCCCTCACGCCCCTCCCACACACCAACCCCAGGCCCCAGCCCAGTGAAAGTGAGTGAGGGTGTGGGAGAGCAAGCAACAGAGGGAGGGGGGATGGAGTGAGCAGGGGCGGGGCCTCAGAGAAGGAGCAGGGGTGGGGCCTCGGGGAAGGGGCGGGTTCGGGTGTTCGGTTTTGTGTCATTCGAAAGTGGGCAACCCTAAGGTCCTTAGGGATATGAAGATGGAGGGTGAGGTTTTCAAAGGCACAAGGCATTTAGACACCTGTTCCATTGAAAGTCTGTAGAATCTAGGTGCCTATCTGTCCTTTTGTGCATCTGAAAATCTAATCTGTAGTACACAGAGAGACTTAAGAGTTACACAGCTACATATACCAAAGTTTTGCACTAAAGTTCATATGGCAACATGTTAAATTGGCATCAGTCCTTTGGCTTCATCAGGAAAGTGTAAAGCAGTAGAATGAACTTTAGCTAGGTTACCCAGTAATTACTAACCACTCTATACACTCCCTCCATTTACCCATGATGATTATTTTACTTACTGTAGTTCTTGTTCCTTTTTTCTGCCTCTCATAGGCATGGTAGAGGAAAACACCATGAAAATGATTTTATGGATGGTTTTAGACAATGGAAACTAGTCATTGCTGCATTCTTTGCACATGCCAAATTTCCATTGTCTTTACTGGGGTTAAACGCACATATGGGCTGCGTGATTAAGCCTTTCCTGAAGAATTGTTTCTGTCAGTTTTATAAGAATTGAAATATTTTGTAGCTTTGCATTAAAATGTTCACTGTTTTTCACAGCTGGAAAAGCGATTTCAGTGCCTTCATGGATGAAGGGGCACAGAATGAACCTGCTGCTGTTTTCCCAGGTAAACTCAGAGTCCTGCACCTGGTGAAATCCTATATTTTTCTGGGCTTATTCTTTGGTATTTAAAACTAACAGAATAAGAGAGGGCAGCTAGGAGAATAGACAATGAAATATAGAACCAGTTTACTATATTTATAGCTATCGATATTTCTAATTATTGAATCACACTTCTCACAATAGTCTGTTTTACTATTTTATCTGCATCTCCTGGAATTATCTTTTCAGTGCCTGAGGAAAGATAAACTTCATCTACCCCTGTCATGGTAAATAGAGTTGGGACAGGTCTATATGTCATAATTACAACTTAGTCTAGTAACCCAGATTTACCAGTCTGTTGCAAGTAGGATGACCAGATGTCCCGATTTTATAGGGACAGTCCCAATTTTTGGGTCTTTTTCTTATATAGGCTCCTATTACCCCCCACCTCCTGTCCCAATTTTTCACATTTTCTGACTGGTCACCCTAGTTGCAAGTAGACCCAGTCTCTGGGACCCATATGCTTCAAAGCCAACTGGGTTGGGGTATAGTCTAGTCCCTGTTTCTAGCTCTGGGACTCCAAGACATGATCCTAATCTCAGACATCTTGTCTGATTTCTGTCCTGGGGACATGGGATGCCACCATGCAGACCCCAAAGCCAGTGGTTCAGCCCCTCCTCCCAAGCCCCTGAGTATCTTACATATGCTCCTTCAGCGCTCCAGGTAGGCTGTGGGCACTCTAGGCTTCTAGATCAGGGGTGGCAAACCTGAGCCTGAGAAGGAGCCAGAATTTACCAATGTACATTGCCAAAAAGCCACAGGAATACGTCAGCAGCCCCCCATCAGCTCCCCTGCCCTGCTCCCAGTGCCTCCTGCCCACCAGCAGCCCCGCCAATCAGCACCTTCCCTGCCCTCCCTGCACCTCCCAATCAGCTGTTTCATGGCATGCAGGAAGCTCTGGGGGCAGGGAGGAGGAGCGAAGGCACGGCAGGCTCAGGGGAGGGGACGGGAAGGGGTGGAGTGGGGGCAGGGCCTGTAGCAGAGCCAGGGGTTGAGCAGTGAACACCCCCAGGCACATTGGAAAGTTGGCACCTGTAACTCCAGCCCCAGAGTCGGTGCCTATACAAGGAGCCGCATATTAACTTCTGAAGAGCCGCATGTGGCTCCAGAGCCACAGGTTGGCCACCCCCGTTCTAGATGAACCCTTTCAAACACAAAGTGGTAGGAAAGCAAAGAGGGATTTCGTAACCCCGGTAACTTTACTCTTAAAGCACTCAAGAGTTGCAGATCTTAGAAAATAACAAAAGAGCAAGGCCGCCCCCTCCCTTCCTCTGAGCTCATCCCTTCTGTGCGTTCATGATTTATCAATGCTTCAGGCTGGGCAAAGTCCACCATTCCCTCTCTCTCCTGGAAGCCTGTCTTATGTGTGGTGATGGTCGGCTACTGCATAGAGCAGAGGCCCATTGTAAAGCAGGGCCACAGTTTCCGTCCCATGTGCTCACGCTGAAAAGCTCCTGAGAAACCAGACATACTTGCCCCTCTCCACCTTGCAAACCACTGTCTGGCAAGACCATTGTTCCATGGAGTGGCCCAAGAGATTCAGTCAAAGCTGATAGCCCTTGATGGCTCTCAGTGATGGTCCTTCAGTGAGGAGTAAAGCCTTACCCAGGCATGGCAGCTGTCTGGAATGCAGCGTAACAGTCTGCCTTTGGGCTAGTCCGAACTAACACGACCACAGTGCCAGTATTTCAGCACAGAGACAAAACAGATTTCACGGTGTGATAAGTCATATGCCATTCCATCACAGACATCTAGTCCAGCATCTTACAAGTGTAGAATTGTTCCCTATAGAATACTTCTTAATGCTTTGTAAAGCCTGGTATTAAAAGCAACAGATTCTACTCACATTAAAGTGAATGGGAGCAAGATTAGGTACAATGTCTCTAGGTAAAGTATCAGGGGGTAGCCCTGTTAGTCTGTATCTACAAAAACAACAAGGAGTCTGGTGGCACCTTAAAGACTAACAGATTTATTTGGGCATAAGCTTTCGTGGGTAAAAATCTCACTTCTTCAGATGCATAGAGTGAAAGTTACAGATGCAGGCATTATATGGTGTCAGTATATAATGCCTGCATCTGTAACTTTCACTCTATGCATCTGAAGAAGTGAGGTTTTTACCCACGAAAGCTTATGCCCAAATAAATCTGTTAGTCTTTAAGGTGCCACCAGACTCCTTGTTGTTTTTGTTTCTAGGTAACTTTTTCAGAAATGCCTAAATGACTTAGGAGCCTAAGACCTGGAAAAATGTCACCCTGTGTTTTAGTCTTCCTTTTTCTATACAGCCTTTTAGCAACAAATCAAAAAAGAAGTTTCTTGCTTAATTAAAAATATGAACTCTAAAGTTTTCCAGTACAATACTTTGCATTTCTATAACATCAAGGGATCTCAAAGCACTTCACAAAGTTAGGGAATAGATTATATCTATTTAATAGATGGGAAAACTGAGGCTCAGATAGTTCGACTTGATCTCACTGGGAGTCATGGGTGCTCTAAAAATCAGGCCACTTATACTTAGGTGTACAGATTTGTGTCTCATTTTAGTCACCCAACTTTGAAAATGTTGGCCTACAACAGTGGCTCTCAACCTTTCCAGACTACTGTACCCCTTTCAGGAGTCTGATTTGTCTTGAGTACCCCAACTTTCACCTCACCTAAAAACTACTTGTTTACAAAATCAGACATAAAAGTACAAAAGTGTCACAGCACGCTGTTACTGAAAAATTGCTTCCTTTCTCATTTTTACTATATAATTACAAAATAAATCAAATTGGAATATAAATATTGTATTTCATTTCAGTGTATAGTGTATAAACAAGTCATTGCCTGTGTGCAATTTTAGTTTGTACTGACTTCGCTAATGCTTTTAATGTAACCTGTTGTAAAAGTTGGTAAATATCTAGACGAGTTGATGTACCTCCTGGAAGACCTCTGTGTACCGCTGGTTGAGAACCACTGGCCTACATGACCTTCCCAAACCCACACAGCCAGTCAGTGGGAGAGAAACCCAGCAGTCCTGACTAGAGGTGAGTGAATAATTGATTTTTCTGGGTTATCTTTTTATTTGTCCAAATTTGAATTCAAAACACTATTTAAAAATGAAAACTCAAAATGAAACTTTTCAATTTTTTACCATTTTTTTTCATATTTTTTCTTGGCCAAAACTATTCATCAAATTTGACCAGAGCTTGTGAATACTTTTGGAGCACCGAAAATGCATTTTTTAATAAAAAGTATTTTACAAAAAAGAAAAGAAAACTGCCCAGCTCTACTCCTGACTTCCAGTCCTCAGCTCCAAGCAACAGAAAAGACTTCCACATTTTTAGAAGCGTACAGACTAATAAAGCAACACTGACTGCTTCTGTGTCATTTATGGTGTGGTAAAAGTATGCAACTGCCTTTTATTTTTTAAAACAAATTAAATAAACCCCTTTGTTACCATCAAACTAAAATTATCTCCAGCATGTCACAAGCATCCAAGTAAGGCATACAATTATACAATGTAAGGCTATAACGATATTAAGGAAGGTTTGTATCATTTCCCAGGCTCTTTGCAATCATTATCTTCAGAATGGATTCATTTGGTAGCATTTTATGTTCCCACTACAATCTTTGCCATGAGAAAGTATCAGAATTTTAATAGCCGGTACACTCTGTTAAAAACTATATACTCCTAATGGACTTATAAACACAGATTTTAACCTTTTAAATATTCTGTATCCATTCCAGCTCTCTTTCCTTACAGAGTGCGGAAGAGGTAAATGGGGGACAATGAGAATGGCAAAAGCAACAAGCCAAGCACTTTAAAGGAAGGACGTGTGTCTGGAGACTCGGCCTCAGGAGACCTGGATTCCACTGCTTATTTCTGCCACAGACTGACTTTGTGACCATCGAAAAGTCTCTTAGACCATCATTGTAAATTTGAATTAGACATTTAAATTCATATTTGAGGCATCTAAGTAAAAGTGACCTGGATTTTGCATCTCTCATTGTGATCAGGTCATTCAACCTCTCTGGAAGACATATTTACTTCAAAATGATTTTGCAATGAAAAATGGCTTTTGCTTTTGCGTTTCTTTTTTTTGTGAAAATGGGTATTTCTGTCACAAGAGTCTGTTTTCAATTATATTTTTGAGGTTTTCATCAAAGAATTAGAAAACTCGTAAACCTGAACTTGTTGTTGTTTTGTTTAGCTTTTGTTTGTTTCGGCAGCCCAAATATCAAAATCTTGACACCCCCCTCCTCCCACCCCACCCCACCTCCAAAAAAAGGGAAAATGTTCACTATTTCATTTTTGGATGAAAGCCCAAAATCTTTTGATGAACATTTTCAATAAAACCAAAAGCATTGTCAAGGTTGTAAAAATTATGGGAACAAAAAACCGTCCATGACCAGTTCTATCTGTGCCTCAGAATCAAAGGGGAATATTTACCTACGACTACACAAGGCAGTCTAGAGATTATCCCAGAATGGCTTGTAGATTTTTGAGATCTTCAAATTAAAGCTGCTATGAATGTGAAAATCAGCATCACATTATTATTGTTATATAAGAGCACATAGCTACTAAAGATGCTTTACATTATTTATGAGAAATGTGGATAGTGGAATAGTGAGTGCCTGATTGCTAACGGTCGGTGTTTTAACATTTTCCCCTGTTTGTGTTTCCTGGGTATAGAAGGAATTAAAGGATTCAACTCAACTCAGCCTAAGAAAGTCACTAATTTAAAAACAAACAAACCTGAAACTGATTTAATTTAGGTTTTCTAAATACTTTCTTTTGCGAGTGGTTTTAGAGATTCTCTCCATTGACTTCAGCACCACATAGGGATGCTCATCCTAAGAGCCATAAACAAAAGAAGACAGATGTGTGGAACATGTGCATGTGAAGGTGGTAGTCTCCATAGCAACAATAACCATGCCAAAGCTCTCACAACACTGGCCTTGTACACAGGCATGCTGCTTAGTCATTCATGGAAGTTGAGATGGAGAATCTGATCAGAATTTATTGCAATGGGTGAAAACAGGCCAGATGTTGACAAAACCCATCCCTTTTGTCCAACTTGCCAGCCACCTCAATTGTGTTGGAAGAGTTGACTGCATTTCTGGATGGGGTTTAAAAGTTGAAAATAGATCATTTCTCAAGTTTTCTTGACAGCAGCTTTGCTATGGAGTCAATCTCAGTTCTGAAAGAAAAAAAAAAACTGGGAAGTCTTCTAGTATAAATAAGGTTGTTATAAAGAGGGGATGGGGTTAATACATTGTTCTCCTTATCCACTAAGGACTACTGGGCTTAAATTGCAGCAAGGGAGGTTTAGGTTGGACGTTAGTCAAAACTTCCTAACACTAAGGCTAGTTAAGCACTGGAACAAATTACCTAGGGAGGTTGTGGAATCTCCATCAATGGAGGATTTTAAAAACAAGTTAGACAAACATCTGTCAAACATGGTCTAGATAATACTTAGTCCTGCCTCAGTGCAGGGGACTGGACTAGATGACCTATCAAGGTTCCTTCCAGTCCTACGATTCTATGATTTGCTCTTTAAATACAAGGTGTTAAGGGATGCAAATAAATATGGGGGTTGAGTTTTTCCAAAGCAGTCTAAGGGCTTGTCTACATTGGCACTTTACATCGCTGCAACTTTCTCGCTCAGGGGTGTGAAAAAACACACCCCTGAGCACAGCAAGTTTCAGCGTTGTAAAGCGCCAGTGTAAACAGTGCACCAGCACTGGGAGCTACGCTTCTCGTGGAGGTGGGTTTTTTAGAGCACTGGGAGAACTCTCTCGCACTGGCAGAACTCTCTCCCAGCACTCTGCTGCAACTACACAAGCCATGTTAAAGTGCTGCTGCAGCAGCGCTTTAACATTGCCAGTGTAGACTAGCCCTAAGAGACTAAACAGATCTTTCATTAGAATTAATGGAAGATATGAGTCTAAGTCCTCTAGGAATGCTTTGGAAGTTCCAAATGGTAAATCAGCAAGGCATCTTCAGAAACTGGTGTGATGATATGATCTTACCAACATGATCCTAAATAACCAACATTTGCAATTAATGCATAGATGGGGAACATATAACGGATAGAGAGCTGGTCTATATTTTTTTACCAAAATATTTTCACGTTGAAAATGTGGTAGTGTTAAAACCAACGTTTTCCATGGCAAAATGACCATTTTGATTTAATATTTTGATTTTTCCACCCAAAAAGTCTAAAAGAAAAATCTCATTGTGAATTGACAGTTTGAAGTGAAATGAGGGGGGTTTTAATTTCAAATTGACATTCACACATGAAATTTTTGTCTTGATTTAAAATGTCATTGGTTCAGTCCGTTCTGAACTGAAATTTTTCACAGCATTTTGTTCTGTGAAAATATTTGATGTTTTGACATTTCATTCTGATTCCGAATCAATCAGAATCAAATGTCGGAAGGTCGGAATTTTCCAGAGGACAGAAATTCTGTTTTCCAAACAGCTGTAGTATATAGTTATACTGTAGGAAATGGCAGCCAAAAGAATCCTTATGTCAGAAAGAATGTTGTAACTAGATCAAGACAAATATTCAGAAGGAAAAAATATTCAATTAATTTTGCTTCTTTCAGTCCAAGCTGATTGATGCAAACGTGAAAAATTATCGGCTGGAAATATTTGTAATGTTTACCAATCTCTTGGGATGAGCCAAAGCCTTTCCAAAAATGGATAGAAAGCTTTAAAAGAAGTTCTAGTAGCAACAGGTTCATTTGGCACATAGACCTGATGTTCTTAGCTAGAGCTCTGACCCCAAATTTGAGGTAAATCACACACGATAGGGGACCATCCCTGCTAAGAGACATTTGTTCAAACGCAAATTTTATAGTGAGGATCGGATCTGGGATAGTAGTGTGGCTACAGATCAGGACGGAGCTGTATTGGTAGGGTTCTACAGGGAAGTTTAATAGCCTATTCCAGGGGTGGCTAAACTTACCCTCTGAGTCACATACAACAATCTTCAAAAGTTTGAGAGCTAGGACGTGGCTTCAGTCCTAGAGGAGGCACCTCCCTGGAGTCGGGGCTTCAGCTCTGTGGGGAGGGAGGTTACAGGGCTTCAGCCCTGTAGGAGGTCCCTGCCTGGGCTCAGAGCTTCAGCCCCGCTCCTGCTGAAGCTCTGAGACCCAGCAAGCAAGCCCTGTGGGGCTGAAGCCCCGAGACCCCTCTCCCCGCTGGGCAGAAGCTTGAGGCAATGCATGGGGGGGGTTACAGGGGCCCCCGCCCCCCCGATTTTTGCCAGGGATTGCTGGTCCCGCTCGTCACATGGTGCCACTGGGCCCTCTCCCTGCACGGCAGCTGCTGGAGCCAGCAAGATGGAATCTGTGGCCCTGGGGAGAGGCAGTGACAAACAGCTGGGAGCTGCAGGGAGAGCCTCTTAGGGTAAGAGGGGGTGTCTGCCTGGGGTGGCATGACTCACGCTGTTGGGGGGGGGGCAAACCTTTAAATTGTGCCCCCCCCCCAGCAGGGACCAGTCATCTCTGGCATCATCCCTTAGCCCCACCATCTCACCGCAGGGCAGAAACCCTGAGCTCCCTGCCTCCCTGTCTGGTAGGTAGAGAATGTGGGTGGCCTGGGGGGCTCCGCGTGCTGCACTTTACCTGTAAAAGAGCCGCATGCGGCTTACAAGCCAT
Organism: Terrapene triunguis; assembly: GCF_002925995.2. Taxonomy (NCBI): domain Eukaryota; kingdom Metazoa; phylum Chordata; order Testudines; family Emydidae; genus Terrapene; species Terrapene triunguis. Next base: position 102,143,717 of record NW_020664409.1, on the reverse strand, counting down.
AGTTTGGCCACCCCTGGCCTATTCGTTCATAAACAGAGGTGTTAGTTGTAGCTGCAAGGGACTTTTTGCAGGGTGGCCAAGTCTTGTGCAATTGTATAACAAGTCGCACAATAGTTGGTGTTTTGCGAACATTCCAGCTCCTGGAGATCAGTGATTATGCAAGGAAGGTCTCATGATTTTCAAAGCAGTTTCATGATTTTGGGGACCTGACTCATGATTTGTGAATACTTGGGGTTGGCAATACTGCTGATGTGATCACTTAGAAAGGTGGGGTGGGGGGGAACCACTCACTTAAACATTTGAGACCTGAACCTGCTGTTGATCCTTACTAAAAAATTAGGAGTTACAAGGGAATGTGTGAATTCCGCAGGTGGAATGAGGATGGGGCAGGGCCCTTAAGATGCATGAACAACATAATTTAGTTTCTGAATTCTGATATGTGGGTAGTTAGTGATCTTCAAATAGTTAGAGTGATAGAGTTTAATGCCAGAAGCAACCAGCGGATCATCTAGTCTGACCACCTACCTATCACCGGCCACCAATACCACCCCACACCTGCACATTAAACCCATGGCAGGGAATTGATTAAGTGAGATATACCTAAATGATCCTAGATGACCTTTGCCACATGCTGCAAAGGAAGATGAAACCCATCCCCAAGGTCACTGCCAATCTGACCAGCAGAACAATCCTTTCCAGCTCCACATATGGCGATCAGTTAGACCTGAGCATGTGAGCAAGACCCACCAACCAAGCACCTGAAAGAGCAAATTCCCAATACTACCGCAGACCACTGTTCAACTCCATCCAGTGTTCCATCTGCAGCTGTGGCCATCTCTGATGCTTTAGAGGTGTAGTTCTTAACCTGGGGTTCACGCACTCCCCGTGGGTGCGAGATGCCCTTTCTGAGGGTGTGAGACATGCCAGATTTTTTTAGAAGGTAAATAATCTAAAACACAAATTAAGCACAGGCACGGAAGAACAACTACTTTGTTTCATCAAACCTATGTATTTATTAACATTATGCATTTTTAATGATTACTGTAATATACAACCAAAAATATGTATCTAGGTTTAAGGGGTGCGAAAATATATATTTTTAGGTTTAAGGGGTGCGAGAACATATTTAGATTTTTGATAAGGGGTGCGAGAACATATTTTGAGAACCAAAGTGGTGCAGGCTGCAGTAAAGGTTAAGGACCACTGCTTTAGAGGAAGGAGAATACATTGAGGGGTAGGAGAGGAACCCCTTCCTGACCCCGGAAGGTGATCAGATGAAGCCCTGAAGCATGAGATTTTAGGAACATAAGGCATGAACCAGAAGGGACAGTGATAGTGTACAGAACTCGTCCACCTGAAGAAACACCATACTGAAAGGTATCAGAGCTGCCCACTTTCCATTCTACTGCTGTGCCTCCATTCAATCAAAATCAGTTGGCCTGTGTGAGAATGTCTGCACTGTTCCTTTAAATTTATAGCAGGAAGCCGAGATGGATGGGACTTGGGAAGGTTGTTTGCATGTGTTCTACAATGAAATAGAGGAGCTTTACAGATAACACCATATTTTTTATTTTAATAAAGTCACTTGTTCAGTGTTAAAAGAAAACAGCTCCCCCTTCTCTCTCTCTCTTTCCTTATTATTGTGCCATGGCAGCCTATTCTTAAACAAGTATCAGTTTGGACATGTAGGAAGGACTGGGCTGAAGTGAGTTAAACACGTTACTTGCAAATTCTACAGTTATGAAAGTGACGCTGGACATTAACTCATTACTAAAAATATAATAAAGAGGCAGAAGCAGTGGGTATTGATGTCCACATCTTGTTAATTAAATTTCTGAAAGCCATTGCCGGCCTTTTAAGGAATGGACTTCTTTTCTGGCTCAGCTTGTTATCAGCACCTCTAGGGTCCAATACAAAGAGATTTTGGTGCCTAACTGAATATTAATAGAGGGAAGTCAAAGCTATTATTGACAGCTGGAACTACAATAAAATATTATCTGTCATTAAAGAATGTTAAGGTGCAGGAGCAATTTGCAAGAATAGTAAGCTCTGTTTAGCACAAGTTCAAATAACTAAGGTGACTATACATCCCGTTTTGGCCAGGGCAGTCCCTTTTTTTAAGCCCTGTCTCGGCTATCCCGACTTTTTTGGCAAAAGTGGGCATTTGTCCCGTTTGCTCTTGCGTGTGTGTATGGGGGGGGGGAGTGGCGATACCAGCCCTGAACAGTGGGGAGGAGGCAGTACTTGAGTGAGCAGCAATGCCAGCCCTGCGCAGGGGTGTGTGGGTGTGTGGAAGGGCTTTGGGCTAGCCCCACGCAGTGCCCATTTTCCCTTTGGGCAATATGGGCACCCTACCAACAGCTTATTTCCTCTGTTTAACCATAGAAGGTATAATAATTAATACACAGGGCCTGACAATCAGGGCGGTGGGTCGCATAGGCTGGGGGATGCTGTGCCTCCCGAAACGGCCAGGCATTACCCCACCCCCTGCTTACCAACGCTTCCTGTGTGCGGCAGCTCCAGTCCTGCTCCAGCCGCCCAGTGCTCCAGCTGGGCAGGCTTGGGCCATGTGCCACCCACCTTCCTGGCGCTCCAGAGCTGGGGAGGCTGGGGCCACATCTCGCCCACAATCCTGCGCTCTGGGGCTGGGGAGGCTGGGGCCGTGCGTCACCCACCCCCCTGGTGCTCCGGGGTTGGGGGCTAGTCTGGGTTGGGGATGGGCCAGTGGCTGCAGTGGGGGGGGGGGGCCCGGGCTCCAGCAGGGGGTGGAAGGGGCGGAGCTTCGGACAGAAGGGGCAGGGCTGGGGCTAGCCTCCCTCAGCCCACGGTCCAGGGCTCTACCAAATTCATGGTCCATTTTAGTCAATTTCACAGTCATAGGATTCTTAAAATAGTCAATTTCATGGTTTCAGATGTCTGCATTAGACATTTCAGTGTTGTAACCATGGGGTCCTGACCCAAAAGGGGTCATGGGGGCGTCGCAAAGCTATTGCAGGGTATGGGACGGTTGTCACTTTTTTGGGGGGGGCAGGGCCAGCCTTACAGATGGGCAACCACCCAGGGCCCCATTGTCAGGGGGCACCGTGGTCCATTCCCCCACTCAAAGCCAGCCCAAGGCCCCTTTAATCCCCCGAGCACTGGGCCCGAAGTTGGGGAGGGATAGGACTGGGGGCGCCCCAACCGGGGGCTCCTACTGTGCACCTTGCTCTAGCTGCTAGTCATGGTGGGGCTAGGGAGGGACGGGATTTCCTCTTCCTCTACAGGGACTGCTCCTGGGGTCGGGACAGACCCACCTCCAGGAAATTCCCCCAGCTGCATGAGGGAAGGGGCAGGGGCCCCTGCAGGGGAAGAGGAAGCCCCTTCCCTCCCCACCCAGCGGGGACTAGCAGTTGGAGTCCTGCCCATGGTAGGAGCTCCTGGCTAGGGGGCTTCCAGTCCTGCCCCTTCCTTACAATAGATATCATAGGGGAGATCAGCTTTCACAGCCCGTGATGCATTTTTCATAGCCATGAATTTGGTAGGGCCCTAAACTACAAGAGTGTAAATCAGGAGTAGCTCCATTGACACGAAGGGAATTAAACCAGTGTGCAAATGACAATCAGGCCTGAAAATAAGACTGACGGGGAAAGTACTTTATGGAATCATAGAAATGTAGGGCTGGAAAGGACCTTAAGAATTTATCAAGTCCAGCCCCCTGCGCTGTTGCAGGACCAGGTTAACCTAATGTAGTAAAGAACCAATATTCATATGTTCATCTTAATGTGAAGAATAAGACATATAATCTGTCATAAATATGCTTAAATGAACTAAAAAGTATTGCACTTGCCAAGACCTGGACTGAGGATTTTGTGATTTTCTTGCACCAGATATTTAACCCAATCTTGCTCCCTTGGAAATTAACAGAAACACCCTCAACTCCCAATGACCCCCACTAGAGTTGAGGGTACTCAGCAGCTTATAGGATCAAGCCCAGTGGCCCTAATTCAACAAAGCACTTAAGCACCTTCTTGAATCCATCCCTACTCAGCGAAGCACTTAAGCACATCCCTTGCTAGCTGCAACTCCAGTTGCGTTTTGGCCTTCCTGATCAGGGCCGGCTCTAGGGTTTTTGCCGCCCCAAGCGGCGGGAAGAAAAAAAGAAAAGCCGTGATTGCGATCGGCTTCATTCTTCGGTGGCAATTCGGCGGCAGGTCCTTCCTCTGAGAGGGAGTGAGGGACGCGCCGCTGAATTGCCGCCGAAGAGCCGGACGTGCCGCCCCTTCCCCATTGGCCGCTCCAGGCACCTGCTTGCTGCGCTGGTGCCTGGAGCTGGCCCTGTTCCTGATTACACCCCTGCATGCTCGAGCAATATTTTTATACTCCTCCCTAGTCATCTGTCCAACTTTCCACTTCTGTAAGCTTCCATTTTGTGTTTAAGCTCACTGAAGATTTCACTGTTAAGTCAATTCTTACCTTTGTTTTCAAAGTGAGTCACAGATTTTATGGCCAGAAGGGACCTATTTATGATCATCTAGTCTGACCTCTTATATACCACATGCCAAAGAAACTCATCCACTAATCCTGGCAGCAAACCCATAATGTATAATACTTCAGCAGGGTGCACCAGATCTAATAACTGGGACAGATTCACAGCTAGTGTAAATGGAACTACTTCCATGCAAGTTCACCAGCTGAGCATCTGGCCCAGTATCTCCATCAACTCTTTTGGCAGGTGTGTGTACCTGTAGCAAGCCATTTCAAAAAATCTTTGCACATACATTCATGAATTAATAATATGACATTCACTTGCCATCAATTACACAGTGAATCTATCCTTTCAGAGGAGGCAAAAGCCCAGGAATAATCAGGGCCGGCTCCAGGCACCAGCTTGGCAAGCAGGTGCTTGGGGCGGCCACTCCGGAGAGGGGCGGCAGGTCCAACTATTCGGCGGCAATTCGGCGGACGGTCCCTTACTCCCGCTCGGAGCGAAGGACCTTCTGCCGAATTGCCACTGCAGATCGCGATCGCGGCTTTTTTTTTTTTTTTGGCTGCTTGGGACGGCCAAAACCCCGGAGCCGGCCCTGGGTATAATGCCCTGATTACTCGGCCTGGTGATTGTTGCAAATGGTGCAATAACAAACGAGTAATAATTTACTTTTCCTGCTGAAATATTCTTGGGTTGGTAGAAAATATAATGAGAGCGATAATGGGCCAACATTTTCTCTGGTGCAATTCCATTGAGGCCAACAACATTACATCAGGGATAAATTTGACCCAATATGTGCACGGGTTATAACAATTTGATACTACAGTGCGTGGTCACGAGCTGCCTGTCAATCTGTGGGTACACTGGATATCTTGGTACCTCAACAGCATGTCTGTCTGTCTTAGGATCTTATCTGGCCCCCATTACTGTAGTATTTATTCTCACAACAGACACATGAGGTAAGGTACAGTGCTGCGATCCCCATTTCACTAATAGGGAACTTGTATGGGGAGATTTTGGCAAACCAGTAAAGTGCCTGAAACCACAATGGCTTATTGCTAAAAGCAGCCTAGCTTAACCAAGGCAGGAGGGGAGGGGGTTTTGGGTGCCACAGAAAGGGCAGCTTGACCCGGCATCCTTCCTGATAAGAATTGTGTTGAAGTTGCTGATACATGCATTTTAGAAGTGCAGGATGTGCCCCAGGAATGTCTATTGGGGCCTCATGGCTCAAACACTGGAAAAACCCACACCTGGTTAATCAATAATCAGAAGGAACCTCTTGCTTGACCATTGAAACTGCTTACTTAACAAGTTTTCTTTAAGGGACATGTCATTCTATTACTAATGTATAAATAAGGAGAGAAAGTTTGAGGTAGTTGTATCCAGAGAGAGAGAGTTCAAATGAGTTCATCTTGCGGTCCCCACTGGCAGACAGAATATTTGGACACCGGAAGCCTGCCGCTGTGTCACTCAAGAGCCACACTCAACTTTGGTAATTATCAAGGGTTGGGGGTGTTTTACTAACCTGTTGCGATGTGTGTAAGTGCTTAAGACTAAGTAAAGTTTAGCTTGAAGTGAAAGCACTCGTGTGGTGTCCTGTTTGTGCCACCAGTTATCGGTCGGACAGCTGTGTCTCCCCTGATTTATTTCCTGACACCACCTCGCACAGAGTAAAAGTTACCAAGAGCTTTGGGTTGAAAGAACTCCGGGTAACAAACCGAGGCAGAGAGAGACTAAGTAACTTGCAGGAAATCTGTGAAGAGCACGAAGTAGAACCCAAGTCTCCTGTGTCTCCGGCCAAGCCAGTCCCCTCTCCACTGAACCATCCTCTCTCATATATAAGATGCCACATTCCTTTATAAAAATGCCTAATGCCAGATGTGATGCGATTTGCATATTGCTTTCTGTTGACTCATTTCAGGCTAGTCAGTGATTTTACGCCAGGTTGCAAACCGTTTATTCAAACTGATAAGCACTTACTCACTACTGTAGTGAACGAGACCACTCAGTTAAGTATCTCTTCACAGATGTCAATAATGAAGTTCCAGTTGGTTCTTTTATATATCATCATTACCTCTACATGTAGTTTGAAGCAAAAGGTGCATCCTTGGCCCTATTAAAGTCAATGGGAGTTTGACCATTGACTTCAATAGGGCCAGAATTTCACCCAAAATGTTTACCTTGGTTATCTTGGCTGCTTATTGTTAACTACACAACATTTCCTTTAAAAGAGCTATTTAAAAAACAAACAATGAAAAAACACTATGTATTTCTAAGTGGCTACAAACCCCACATCATACCGGGCCTGATTTCCGAAGTTTCAGAGCACTCACAGTGATTTGATTTTAATGGGAACTGCAGATGCTCAACAGCTGTGAAAATCAGGGCCTCATTGGAAAAACACTCCCAGGACATCCTTTTTTGTATCATTTTGCTTGTTCTGGTAAGAATCCATTCACGTTCTTTGAATGTGGCCCACGGAAGCCCAACTAAATGCACGTTGAATCACAGGAAACATTTCCCAGCAGAGTGTGTTAGACTGTGGGATGTTCTCCCATGGGAAGATGTTGAAACTCTATCACGGGATGCATTGAAAACTGGACTAGACAGAGCATTCCAGGACAAACTGCAGGGAAGCTTGCATCTGAAGAAGTGAGGTTCTTACCCATGAAAGCTTATGCTCCCAATACTTCTGTTAGTCTTAACGGTGCCACAGGACCCTCTGTTGCTACAACAGTTGTGTTTGCAAGGGGACTACTCTTGTTACTAAGCAAAACTGTGTGAATAACAAATGCTTTGGTTTGCTGGCAGTTACAACAAAACCCCAGAAATAAAAGTTGGGTTCAAACAAACAAACAAAAAAGATTTTTAAATTTTCGATGAACCAAACAGTAAAAAAAAAAAAAAAAAAATGTTTTGGGTGGAACTAAACATTTCATTTTAATTTTGAATAAATTTTTAAATAAAATGAAAGGAAATTTAAAAACAAAAAAGTCATTGTACATCAGAACATCAATATGGTTCATTTTGAAAATGTCAAAATGAAAAGTTTCAGTTTTGTTTTAAATTGCTTGTAAGGGTCCCCGCCTCCCCCAAAAAGAGACAATTCAGCAAAATAAACACTAATTCACAGAATGTTTGGGGGTCACTAAATCTGCATTTTTGGTCAAAGAAAAACTTCAGTCAAAAAATGTCACCCAGTTCTTTTAATAAGCACTATGCTTACTAGTTCTTATTTGCAGAATAAGGCCTTTTAAACTGAGAACACATCAGGGCAGGGGGTACCATTATTTTGTGTGCTGCACAAATGATACTAATACTGTAATCCAGGCTCTGCACTGGAATTGGCCATCATGAAATGCATTAGGGAGCAGAAACTAAACCACGTGACTTAGGCAACCAGTCCCATACCTTTAGTACAGGATCAGGTTGTCAGTATATGCTGGCAACATTTTCACAAGGGACTCTCTCAGAAGTGTTCCACATTGGTCAGTGGTGAATGCAACATTCCCTGGGCAAAATCCCCTCCCATTCCAACCCATCAGCAAAATCTATCACTCTTCCTCCATGCCTACAAAAAAATCTCCACGGATCCATACCTTTTTACTTTCTCAAAGAATCCATCAATTCTACTGGCCTCCCTTTCCCAAATCCCTCAGTCCCTCTGCCACCCCTCCACCTAGTGGGGTGAGGGCACATTTCTCCTCAGTCTGATGGAAGGACAACAGCTCTTGAGGTTCCCTCCTCAGTACCAGCCATTTAGACCTCACTCCTGGGCCTGAGCAGGGACAGGCAGAGGAGAGAGGTGAGCTGCAGTGGCTTCAGACTTTTTACTTTTTGCAACTGAATCTTAGGGTACGTCTACACTACTCGCCGGATTGGCGGGTAGCGATCGATCTATCGGGGATTGATTTATAGCGTGTAGTGTAGACACGATAAATCGATCCCCGATCACTCTCCCTTCGACAGCAGAACTCCAGTAGTGCGCGAGGCGGAAGCAAAGTCGATGGGGGAGCCGCAGTCATCGATCCAGCGCTGCGAGGATGCGAAGTAAGTAATTTTAATTCGATCTAAGATACGTCGACTTCAGCTACGCTATTCTCGTAGCTGAAGTTGCGTATCTTAGATCGATCCCCCACCCCCAGTGTAGACCAGGCCTTAACCTTGTCTTTTTGCTCCTTCCTCCTCATGCACTGGAGGAGGTCAGTTGAATGTACTGCAGGGAGTATCCAGTACAATTCCCCCAGGTGGGAGACACCAGAACGGAGATCTTCTTGCAGCAGCTGATGATATTGGGTGAACTCAGAGGGTGCTGAGCAAGCTGGGCCAGGCTTAGCATTTTGAGGCAGGTTGTGAAACAATGTTTTGTTTCCTCGCCAGCCCAGGTACAATGAATTTGTGCCCACGACCCTCACACCACTGTGCCCGTTGTCAGCCTAGGGATTCCAGAGAGGTGTGGTAAGAGAGTTATTTGAGCCAGACCCAAACCTAACAGGCTTATGAGACATTGTACACAAAAATAATGGGCTCCTGAAGTTGCAGTTTCTTAGATCCCCCAGGCTTCTGCTGCAGATGTGGAGCCCGGCTGCAAATTGTTTTCAGTCTTTGCAATCGAATTTTATGTTTGCATTTTCTAGACGATCTTCACAAGGGGCTAGAAATGGGAAATTGGAGATTGACTTTTACAGGGATTAAAAGGTGCCTCCGTGAATAAGACTTTCCAGCTAGCCCCTGCAAGCCCCTTGCACTTCATCTGCAGGTATATTCAAAGGGATGCTGTAGCTGAGCCAGAAGTTATGCGACTTGCTGCAAGAACTGCGGAATGGAATTGTTTGGCCTGCATTCTGCAGGAGGTCAGAGGAAATGGCCATAATTGTTCTCTTTGGGCTTAAAATCTATGAATATACAGAAACTATGAACACCTATGAATCTACAGCAAGCAGTCTCTAAGCAATCTATAGCTCTACATTCCATTTGAATAACTATCCCCTGCATAATTTAATATGGCAAATATATTTAAAAAAAAAACAAGCCAGTTTGCAGATAGTCAAGGGGGAAAGGCGAAATTAGCAGAATAAATTGTCTGCTATTATTTATACTTAAGGAGCACCATATGACCTGGGGACCTGTGTGTGCTAGGTTCTGTACAAACACGTAGGGAGAGACCCCAAAAATTTACAGTATAACCAAGACAGGTAATGGGTGGAAGGGAAAATAAAGGCAAAGAGAGAGAAAGTGATTCACCCAAAGTCACAAAGCAGATCACTGGCAGAGCCAGGAAGAGAAACTGTCCCAGTCCAGTGCTCTGTCATTGCTACACTGCTTCTCACATAGTTTACCTTGATCTACTCTGTGGTGGAATACAACAGGTTAGGCTAGGAAGCAACAATATCCAACAGAATCTGCAGTGATTAATACAGATAGAGAGACCGTAGCTGCCAGGGCTGGGATTTAGACAGGATTAAGGCTATCTATGAATGATATCTCTAATAACCACAAGTGATCAGGGCCTTAATTTTAAATCTTAACTGTAAGGAAGCAGCCCAGTAGCCAGTATCATTTTGTGGGGGCATTGGTTCAATATTGATTCAGGAAGAAAAATGACACCTACTGAATCATCAACACCTTTTTTATTCCCCCTCTTACACATCCAACACCCTAGAGCTAATTTAGTCTGATCCTGGTTAGCTTGTGAGGTCTGCTGTAATCACACCATTAGGCAGCTGAGCTGCAAAGGGAGGGGAAGGTAAATCTCACCCCTTTCCACCCAAACACAAAGACACCCTTATCTAGATGGGGCAGATTGCCTGTCTTTAAAATAAAGTAATCGGGGTGAGTGGTCTCAACCGCATGCAGCTAACTGCAGGGTTCATTCACTCTTTGCCTCTAGTAGAGGGGAGAATCATAGAATCATAGAATATCAGGGTTGGAAGGGACCTCAGGAGGTCATTTAGTCCAACTCCCTGCTCAAAGCAGGACCAATCCCCTACTAAATCATCCCACCCAGGGCTTTGTCAAGCCTGACCTTAAAAACCTCTAAGGAAGGAGATTCCACCACCTCCCTAGGTAACCCATTCCAATGCTTCACCACCCTCCTGGTGAAAAAGTTTTTCCTAATATCCAACCTAAACCTCTCCCACTGCAACTTGAGACCATTACTCCTTGTTCTGTCATATGGTACCACTGAGAACAGTCTAGATCCATCCTCTTTGGAACCCCCTTTCAGGTAGTTGAAAGAAGCTATCAAATCCCACCTCATTCTTCTCTTCTGCAGACTAAACAATCCCAGTTCCCTCAGCCTCTCCTCATAAGCCATGTGCTCCAGCCCCCTAATCATTTTTGTTGCCCTCCGCTGGACTCTTTCCAATTTTTCCACATCCTTCTTGTAGTGTGGGGCCCAAAACTGGACACAGAACTCCAGATGAGGTCTCACCAATGTCAATTAGAGGGGAACGATCATGTCCCTCGATCTGCTGGCAATGCTCCTACATATACAGCACAAAATGCCGTTACCCTTCTTGGCAACAAGGGCACACTGTTGACTCATATCCAGCTTCTCGTCTACTGTAACCCCTAGGTCCTTTTCTGCAGAACTGCTGCCTAGCCATTCGGTCCCTACTCTGTAGCAGTGCATGGGACTCTTCCGTCCTAAGTGCAGGACTTTGCACTTGTCCTTGTTGAACCTCATCAGATTTCATTTGGCCCAATCCTCTAATTTGTCTAGGTCCCTCTGTACCCTATCCCTACCCTCCAGCGTATCTACCACTCCTCCCAGTTTAGTGTCATCTGCAAACTTGCTGAGGGTGCAGTCCACGCCAACCTCTGGATCGTTAATGAAGATATTGAACAAAACCGGCCTCAGGACCAACCCTTGGGGCACTCCGCTTGATACCGGCTGCCAACTAGACATGGAGCCATTGATCACTACCCATTGAGCCCTACGATCTAGCCAGCTTTCTAACCACCTTATAGTCCATTCATCCAGCCCATACATCTTTAACTTGCTGGCAAGGATACTGTGGGAGACCATATCAAAAGCTTTGCTAAAGTCAAGGAATAACACATCCACTGCTTTTCCCTCATCCACAGAGCCAGTTATCTCATCATAGAAGGCAATTAGGTTAGTCAGGCATGACTTGCCCTTGGTGAATCCATGCTGACTGTTCCTGATCACTTTCCTCTCCTCTAAGTGCTTCAGAATTGATTGATTCTGGCCCGTCAGGGCTTTCAATCTGGCTTGCGGGATTGCCAGCACAATGGCGCAGCAGGGCTAAGTCAGGCTCCCTGCCTGCCCTGGCCCCACGCTGCTCCCGACAGCGGCTGGTACCATGTCCTTGCAGCCCCTGGGGGAGGGGGCCCAGAGGGCTCCGTGAGCTGCCCTCGCCTGCAGGCACCACCCACCATAGCTCCCATTGGCCAGGAATGGGGAACCGCGGCCAATGGGCGCTTCGGGGGTGGTACCTGCAGGCAAGGGCAGCGCATGGCAGAGCCACCTGCCCCACCCCCAGGAGCCACTAACGGACATGCTGGCTACTTCCGGGAGTGGCTTGGGATCAGAGCAGGCAAGGAGCCTGCCTTAGCCCCGCTGCACGACGCTGCCACCCCAGAGCCGCTCGAGGTAAGTGGGTGCGGGGCCGGAACCCGTACCCCGAACCCTTCCTGCTCCTGCATCGCAACCTCCTGCCCTGAGCCCCGTAACCCCCTGCCTTGAGCCCCCTCCTGCACTTCTCCCCCTTGCCCTGAGCCCCCTCCCGCACTCCACACCCTCTCCTGCACCCCAACCCCCTGCCCTGAGCCACCAACCCCCTGCTGCAGCCTACAACTCTCCTGAACCCCAACCCTCTTCCGAGCCCCCTCCTGCACCGCACACCCCTCCTGCATCCCAACCCCTTGCCCTGAGCCCCGTCCTGCACACCGCACCCCTCCAACAGCCCACACTCCCTCCTGCACCCAACTCCCTACCCCAGCCCTACTTTCATGGCCCTGCATACAGATGTGGCCCTTGGGCCAAAAAGTTTCCCCACCCCTACTCTAGTAGATGCTCAGCGCTTCATTCAGCACTCTGCCTTATGCACGTGCATCAGATAGATCAGGACATACTCCTGTGGCCTGTGAAAAAGACTTTGGAGACCAAGGGCTCAAGTTAATCCAGACCTGGTGCTGAGCCCAGGGACGAGGATAGAGCCCTTCTAATCCTAAGAGCTGCCCTAACTTATGCCCTGCTGCTACGGTCCTTACGGGACTTATGGCAGTCAGGGAATAGTCAGGACATTGAAATGCCCTGGTCATTCTGTCCTCCACAGTGACACCCCCAGCACATGCCACTGTGTCCTCTGTGCCAAGGGACTTTGTGGCGGAGGGGGAGGGGTGCAGAGCTGACAGAAGCTGACAAACACATTGGGAGGGAAGCAGTTATACTCTTAGCCCTGGTCTACAGTACGTGGGGGGGGGGGGAGAATTGACCTAAGATACGCAACTTCAGCTACGAGAATAGCATAGCTGAAGTCGACATATTTAGGTCGACTTACCGCAGCATCTTCACGGTGCTGAGTTGACTGCTGCCGCAGCTCTGTCGACTCCGCTTGCGCCTCTCATGGCGGTGGAGTACCGGAGTCGACGGGAGAGTGCTTGGGGATTGATTTATCGCGTCTAGACTAGACGCGATAAATCGACCCTGATAGATTGATCGTTACCTGCCGACCTTTCCAATAGCCTCCTTGTTGGTCCAGAATATTAGAGAGACAAGGAGGGTTAGGTAATATCTTTTATTGGGCCAGAAACTGTACCCATCCAACCCAGGGCGTGCTCCTGGCATCTTTCATCCCCTTGTGCAATCCTCACCATACGCCCTTCGGCCTTCTCTAGGGGTTCCTGGCTGCCCTCAGGGGTGCCTTCATTTAAGAAGTGTTTTGCATTTCAGCTGTGCCTTAGCACCTGTCTGACTGGAAATCCTACAATATACTGAGCTCTAGAACTTCTGCTGCAGCAATAGAGGGCTCCGTCCTCAATGTAATAAAAATCTGAATAATTAATGACAAAGGAATTATTGTAATAAGTTTTTAAGGAAGAGTGAATAGTAAGTTTTCTTCACAACTCACCTGTTTAATATCATTCTCTTTTCTCCACACACCCAGCATTTAGCATTTCATTTGTTTCCTGTGAGTTTTATTGGGGATCTTTTCTCCCATTGCAAAGTGCAGTTCAAAGGTTCCTGATAATAAAACATGTAGGAAAGAAATAATTATGTAGCTATCTAATCAAGAAAGAGGTAATCCTCGCCCCCCCCCCCCCCCAACTATGAGACCTTCTGTTCCTGAACAAGCTTATAGAGAAGGTAGACATAAGTCAACTACAAGCTCATCTAATTCAAGCAAATATCCTAGACCTGGCACACTCGGGATTCAGGCCAGGATATGGGATGGAAACAGTTTTAGGGTATTGATGGCTGATCTCCTGCTGTCAATGAATGCTTGGCAGTCATTCATTCTCACCCTCCTGAATCTTTCTGTAGTATTCAGCGCTGTCAATCATGAGATACCGCTGTGCTATCTGAGAGATGTCTTAAAATGGGCTAAAATGGTTGAAGTCCTTCCCAAAGAGAGGCACCCAAATAATAGTGATGGGAATGCAACCTCTACCACTGGACCCAGTGCCATAGCAACCAACCCTGCGGCTGCAGGGGGGCTCACGTCCAAAGGGAGCCTCAGATCCAGTCTGTAGTTTCAAGGCTATTTTGATTGACTGTGCAAAGGGCCACATAAATGCCAAGTATCCCATAATTGCACTACATTTATTCTGCTCTGCATCAAAGTGCTACTGCAAACATAAAGTAAACAGAATAAGAGAGGATAAACCATGGTTGAACTCCCCAGAAACATACATTGTGTCCCCTAAAGAGAGGGTATATTTCCTAGCCATGACTGGTTGGGAACCCCTCCCTCATGTATGTGCGCGCGCACACACACACACACACACACACACACACTCTCTTCCTTAGAGATAGTATATTCCCTGCAATGAATATATCTGTTATGTGTTGTGTTGCTGGTCAACATTAGGTGCACAGTGCATTTGAATGCTCTTTGATTGTACAGACTAACAATCTCAAAAAGGATGTTTCTTATTTATGGGAGGGATTACAGAGCTCTGAGACCCAGTCAAGATCACTAGATCAGGGAGGGTGAAAATGTTGCCTTTCAGTTCAATATACCTATTGCCTTTCAATTTTGTTGACTATCCCCTTGTTTTAGTATTATGAAGAGAAAAAGTAAACAAGAGGGTGTGTGTGTGTACGCTCATGCGCATGTGTCAGAGAGAGAGCTGGATGTAGCCGTCTATGCATCACCTCCCTCCCATTTTTACCCTCTAGCTTTGTACCTTTGCACATCTGGGCCCTGTTCCACAAAATGTCGGGAGGTTTTAGAAAATTTACATCAGTTGCGGCAAAGAAGAAGTAACAAAGAGAAAGAGAGACACAGGTTAAGAGGCAAAGATGCACTTGAGAGGTTTTTGGCTCCTGGCACTTCTTCGAATGTAGAATCAGTTTAGGAAGCTGTAGCGGGGCGACAATTCAAGGGCCCGGCACCTCCTGCTGGTCATCCTGGGAATTAGCTCTTCCAGCCCGGAGCACCCTCTGCCGGCCGGTATTTCACTTGCTGCTGGCCCCCGTGTCCCTCCCGGTCCCCGGTGCCCTTTCTCTTGGGGTTCTGCCCTCTGCAGTACCACTGCAGTCTCTGGTCTCCCCACCCAAGGGAGACAACCCTCTATCTTCCCCTTGCCTCAGTGTCTGCTGCCAGTCATCATCTAGCCCCCGCTCCCTGGGACAGACGGCAGTCTATAAACCACTCATCATCGGCAAGGGGGGTTGGACCAGCTCCCTCTGCCTAGATCTGGGCTGCCCCTCTGCAGCCCTGGTACCCTTTTGTGGGCCCATAACTCGGCCTGCAGCCTGGTGCTTTGCTAGGCCAGAGCTCCTCAGCTCCCTCTGCCCTTCCCCAGCACTGCTCCACCCTAGGTACCCTTCTCAGCTTCCCAGGCAGCCCGGTCCTTCTCTCTCAATGAAGCTAAAGAGAGTGTCTGGCTTACAGCCCTTTTATAGGGCCAGCTGTGGCCTGATTGGGGCGTGGCCCCAGCTGTGGCTGCTTCCCCAATCAGCCTAGCCTTTTTCTCAGCTGCGGCCCTCTCTAAGGCTGCTTTTAACCCCTCTTAGCTGGAGCGGGGTAACTGCCCCGCTACAGAAGCCAATCAATAAAGAAAGCTTAGAGGTGCATGAAGAAACTAAGGCGCAAGAAACATTGTCTGACAGTTATGCTGCTATATCACAACGAGTGGAAGAGAGTAGCGGCAACTCAGAAGACATTCTACTAATTACATTATCCCTTTTTAACATCAATGCTCCTTCAAGAAGGCCCAATTCTATAGATGACAAAACAAGAATAAACATAGTGAAACATGGACCATTGCAAGTTAAAGGTCAAAGTTTCCAAATAATGATGGAAGAATGTTTACATAAGAAAATTATATAAGAAAATTGAAAAATGAAGAAATCGTACAAAGACACTGTCTCATATATTCTGGTAAAGTGGATGCAGTGTTCTGTTTTTGTTACAAATTATTTCGTGTTGGCAAGCATAGTCTCATTGATGGTGGTTCTCCGGAATGGCAATATATCCACAAAATGTTCAAAACTCATGAGAAACGCCATGTTCACACTGGAAATATGGTGAAATGGAGAGAAATTGAACAACGGCTGAAACTGAATCTGCAGTTGACCAGCCTTGACAATCATTTCTTGAAATTGAGAGTTAACACTTGTGTATTTGAAAGAATTACGGCCATTGTTCTTCACTTAGCTGAATGGACCCTAGTATTTTGTGGATGTCTGGAAAAACTTAACGCGTGTGAAAATGGAAACTTTAGGCCAAATCAAGTTAATGACTAAATCTGAGCCTGTGATGACGGAATACGTAAGATGGTTCTTTGCTAAAGAAGACAGACACCATTACTTAAGCTCTACAATACAAAATGATATCATTTTGAAGTTAGATCAAAATGTAACAGGTGCTACTATTAATGACATAAACAAGATGAAGTATTACTCCATTATTTCGGATTGCATATCTGATATCAGTCAGGAGGAATAAATGTCTGTCATTTTGAGGTATGTTAAGATCCAAGAGACAGAAGTCAACGCTGAAGAGCACTTCCTATCATTTCTGAATGTTCAGGAAACTACCAGAAAGACTGTCATATGAGATACTTCAGGAGTTAACCAGACATGGTCTGATATTCGATAATTATAGAGGACAGGAATAGGATAACGGTGCTAATATGAGAGGACAGCACCAAGGTGTGCAACTTGTATAAAACAAGAGATCAGAAAAGGCCTTTTGTGTTCCTTGAGGATGCTATTCCTTAAATCTAGTGTTGAGTGACACAGCAAATTCGTCAAACTGGTCAAAAAATGTTTTCAGTGTTCTTCAACAAAAGTACACTATATTTGCAGTTTCTACAAGTAGGTGGACAGTTCAGAAAACCTGTGTGAAAACAATATAAAAGCCTCTCTCCGACACAAGATGGGAGAGCAAAATTGAAAGTGTCAAAGCTCTACAGTTTCAGACAGAGTGTACAATCAGCACTGCTGAAATTGAAAGAAACAATAAAAGATAATAGAGTATTTGGAGAAGCTGGATCACTCGTGGATGAACTCTCCTCATTTGGGTTCATCATCTCACTTGAGTTTTGGCACAACTTATTGTTTAAAATTAATATTGGAGGCAAAAAAATTGCAGAGGTCAATGCTTGGTCATGATGATGTCAGCAAATTAGTTGCAGCTTCTTGAGAGAAATACAGAATTACTGTGAAAATGCATTTGAAAATGCAATTAATTGCTAAATAGATAGCAGAAGAAATATCAGTGCTTGTGGAACTAGCTGAAACACGAGTCTGCAAAAAAAAAATTGTTCAGCTACGAAACAGAGGATCAAGCCATTGGCGATGCAGAAAAGAGATTTACATTTGACTTCTTAAATATTGCTATAGATGTTGCTTTCATGAAGCTGGGAGAACATTTTGAATTATTACGAGAGCACAAAAATGGGTTTAGGTTCCTGTGTGATGTGAAAAACATTGCAAACTTTTTTTCCAACAAGTGCATTGGAAAAATTGTGCAGTAACCTGGAAATCGCTCTGATGAGTTCTGATGGCAGTATTCTGGATATAGATGAGTAAGACCGGGCACATGAACTCCAGAGTCTTTCTGGTGTTTTGCCACAGACAGTAGATACCCTTAAGACACTTCAATTCATTTTCAGGAGCAGTTTGTCCATGATGTACTCAAATACGTATACTGCTCTATGAGTGCTTCTCACAGATCCAATCTCTGTGGCAGCTGCAGAAGGAAGTTTCTCAAAGCTTAAGTTAATAAAAACTTATTTGAAGTCTACCATGTTTCAAGAATGTTTGGTAGTACTGGCTGCATTGTCCATAGAAAGTGACATTTAAAAGATATTGGCCTTGAAGGATGGGATAGAAAAACTAGTCAATAGAGCACTTCATTACTCAAAATATACAAGGTAAGAAAAACATTCATATTTTTTTCCAATAGCTAGCCACTGATAAGTAAAATGCAACAAGAAATTAATTAATTAATTAAGCTTTGAAGGTATTCCCAACCAATAACTAGTTATGTATTTCTATATGTCGTTATTTGTATACTTTGATGACATTGATAATGGAATATTATTAATGGAAAGGAGCCCGCCAAAGTTCTCTCATAGAGGGCCTCCAAATTTATTGCTGTGGCACTGACTGGACCCTTTACTTGCAGAATCCCACAAGGATTAATTCTCTCTTTGATCCCTTTCAACATCTCCGTGCAAGCGCTAGGTACACTGGCATGATGATATGGACTCAAGTACCTGCAACAGGCAGATCATACATAGCTCTCCCTATCCTTCGCCCCATACGACTATAGTACTACCACCAAGCTAGCCCACTGCTTGGATGAGGTGAATTTATGGATGAACAGCAGCTGGTGGAAGCTGAATCCAAGCGAGACAGGTGATGCAGGTGAGCAAAGGGAAGCACTTTGAAGAGTGTGCAGGCACAGTACAATCTTCTCTGGCTGAAGGCACACACCCACAATTGGTCAGTTCAGTCTGTAGCTTAGAAGTACTCTTGGATTCCTCACTGACACTAAGCTCTCACATAGCAGCAACTTTGAGTAACACTTTCTGCTACCATCAGTTGGCTAGGAGACTCCGTACACTCCTGTCGAACAAAGACATGGCATCAATTATACACACATTTACCCTCTCTCACCTGGCCTACAGCAGTGCAATATACCTGGGCATCAAGTTATCATCACCCCTTAGGAAACTCCAATTCGCACAGCAGAGACTCTCCACAGGAACAGAGGATACCGCAAGTACATCATACCTTTCCTCCATCCTTTACACTAGCTTCCCATAGAGTAGTGGGGTAAGTTCAAGGTCTTGCCCTATATCTTCAAGATGCCCAAAAGTCTGGGTCCAGCATATCTAAAAGTCCACCTGAAGCTCCAGGATGCAGATTGTGAATGACAACTGCTGCTCCTCAAGCACAATGGAACTGTCTAGCACAAGGGTGGAGCTTTCCCAGGGGCCAACCCAAGACTGTGGAATGAACTAAAGACCATCATAAACCACTCCCCCTTCTGCTCCAATGGCCAGATACATTTTTCTAGTATGAACTAGAGCAGTGTGTACACACAAAAAAACCCACTTTACAATGACTGCATCATTCTTCCTCCGGGAAGAGACAGAGAAATAATGAACCACATACATGGCAGATGTTATTCACATCACTTAATGCTCTACTGGAAGGTGTTTAGATATTACAGTGATGAGAGAGGTATATGAACCTATACAGAATAGAATAGAAATTGCTAAGAATGGGAAGTGGGGGAAGATTGTGAATAGGACTAGATTTATTTTATCAACTACGCAGCAGTCAAAGCTCGTTCAATGAAGATAAATGAAGAGCTCCATCATCTCACTTTGTAGACTTATTTAACCAACAAACTGTCTGTTATATGATTTGTGATGGCTTTACCCATTAGAAACTAACTGAGATATATCATGGCTGTCAAATCCTAGTATTCCAGTGGGTTTCACATACAGTACAATAGAACCACTTTCATTATCTTTGTGTTACAGATAATGGATAATAAACCATCTAACAGTACCCAAAGGAGAGACTCCTGGAGCCTTGAAACACTCCTAATACAAGGGCTATATTTTAAACCTCCTTTTTTTCTGAAATGCCTTTGAATCAATATGAAGATGGCTTTATTTTTGAAAAACATTAATCATTTTTTTTCAAAGTCTTTGGACTGAAGGGATCCCTAAACTATCACTCTAGGACTAACTATGTAGTTATTCTTCCTTCCATGGTACAGAGTGAGGGTTTGTGGAAGTGTGAACCCCCAAATCAGTGGACATTTCTAATTTTCAACAGCCTCAGCTGGTTCACTGTTGCCACCATCTGATTTTCGCCTCCCTACCTTCCCTGACCATGTAATGTGCATTAAACTTCCTGATCCTTGCCCCTCTCCTCTCCCTTCACTTCTCTAGGACCGATCCCTGCCCACCACCCATTTCCATCTCTCCATCCCTCCCTGCCTCATGTGCCCTCTTGACACCTCCCTCTCAACTTCTGAATATCTCTTAATGGAACCATCAGGTTGTGCTCACAATAGACCAGATACATCCTTGTGCGGGTGTCAATGTAGGGTTAGAGGCAAGACAGCTTGCACCTCCTCTACTCAGGGATAGCTGGGGGCTAGTTCAGCCCTCCAAGCTCAGCCATGTGGGCCACTGCACCATTGCAGAATTGCCAGGACATAAGAATTCCCTGGCCCAATCTCCTCCAATGCCAAATCTGCTCCTTCTCTCCTCTGCCCTGCCCTCATCCCACCTTATCTCCACCCTGCCCTGGAACTCCTCCTGCACCATGGGGTCTGCTGCAGAGGCAGAGCTGGTTTTGTATTCAGGCATAGTGGCCTTGGGATCACTCCTACCTGAGAGACCTTTGTATCGACCTATCTGGTGCCAAGGGACCAGAGGCAAAGCTGAATCAGGTCCATCAAGTCTGTAATACGATTACCTACACCCTCCCTTCCCCATCCCATTAATTACTATTATCTATTTGTTTGCACTGTGGAAGTGCCTAGGAGCGCCCGTCATGTGCTGTACAAACACATAGCAAAGAGACGGCCCCTGCCCCAGAGAGCTTATAGTCTAAGTAGCAATTAAAACTCCTTCCTATTGTTTGTTACATTCACTTATGGTGCATTGTCTAAAATTAGCTTACCAGCTCTTCAGGGCACGGATAGCGTCTTATGTGTTTGAGTGGTGCATAGCACAATGTTGGCTACTAGGTTCGTATAATAATAATAAAAACAATTAATGCGCACATTGGCCTGTTCATTACTGTACACATACAATGTAGTCTTATTTAGTAAATACTTAACTATCTCCTATATTATAATTAATGACAATAGTTTTCCTTCTCAAAGTCCTTCTGTAAAGGCTACCTAGAAGTTTTATGTGCTGACCATAAAAAAAAAAAATCTGCTTTTCAGAAAGGAATGCTATGGTAGAAAGCGCTGTCTCTTTGCACAGTAATCCATCCCCACAGCATATGTTTGCTTATAGTTGGTGATGATTTGCTTGACCATGGTAAGAGGACAAAAGGAAGGTCAGTTAGTTAGGAGGCTGAGGAGGCAGAGAGACGTTTTAAACAAGTTCAGAGGTGCAGTTTGAATTCTTATCCAAGTTCATCTCGAAAGCAGCATAATCCAGTGACTAGGGTACTGGTTTGGGTGTCTGGAGCCCTGGCTTCTATTCCCAGCTTGCCTACTGACCTGCCGTGTCACTTTGGGGAAGTCCTTTCACCTTTCTGTGCCTCAGTTTCACCATCTCTAGAGGAGTGATAATATTGCTTACCTGCCTCTGTAAAACGCTTTGAGATCTGTACATTAGCTACACAATCCCAGACTCAGAGTGTATAAAGGTGGATTATAGCAAACAGACCCAAACTCCAAGTTGCACTCAGACATAGCCTAGGATTTGGTCACCTAAATATTGATTTAGGCACTTTGGTCCATATCCTCAAAGGTAGTTAGGCTCCTAAATACCTTTTAGGTTCTCAGTCTGCGACTAATCCAAATCCCAATAAGTGACTGGAAAATCGCTCATTGATCACATTGGACCCTTAAATAGGGATTTGTGTTATATTAGCATGGGCAGATCTGGATCGGGTCAGTTATTCTACTTTCAAGCTTTGGTGTTTAACCAACAATGCGGATATAGTTGTTTCACTCAAAGTTCTCATGTTTCAAGCTGCAGGCTAATTCATTTCATTTATTAAGTGTCCTTTTCTCTTCCTTGCTGAACCACTCAGGGCACTGAAGCAAAACAACAGTAACATCAACATTACAATGAAAATATGCAGCTTCTTAACACATGTAAAGAGAATCAATGAACAATGTTGGGAGCTCAGCGTATTCAGATTCTTTTCTTGATTATAGCTGATGAGATGAAAAAGCAAGACTCCAGGTGTTCGACAAACAGGTTTTTTTTTAAAAAAACAACAACATCCCACTGTAAACTAACTGCCTAGGAGGCTCTACAATAAAGATATGATTTAAATAAGTGCCTTCTGCAAGTGTAACTCACTATCTCGTTACAAAAGCCCAGTGGAGGGAATTGGAAATTAATCTAAAATTAGATGATAATTAGAATTGTGTGTAAAATGATGTGCTCTGCTGTAGATATCAAGCCATTCGACATGAAGAGTTAGACTGAAACTCAGCACAGCTCTGAACAAGGACTGGTGCAGAAGCTGCTAGGAGACATAGTATCTCTGAGATTCCCAGTTTCTTCCCTTCATACGTTACGCTCCAGGTGAGAAGTCGTCTGCTCTTGGCCTATACCAGTCATAACTTACTACTTTTACCCCACACTGAATCAACTGTGCAGGCCGCAGAGTGATAGGAGGTGGACTCAAGGTTAAACTCAGTGCTGACAACTCTCATGATTTTATCATCAGTCTTGACATCACTGAGAGCCCCAGCTCCTTTAGCCAAGGGATTGTGTAAGAATCTTTTTTTTTTTTTAAGTATAACTCTGGCCATCATGGCGGTGGAGAAAATGACAATGTGGCCCAAGTGCCCCCTAAACACTAAGAGCCCAACATTTATTATATTTTTAAAATATTTTCTTGATTTTAAGTAGGGCTGTCAATTAATCACAGTTAGCTCACATGATTAACTCAAAAAATTAATCGCTATTCATCACAGTTTTAAATCGCACTGTTAAACAATAGAATACCAATTAAAATGTATTAAATATGTTGGATGTTTTTCTACATGTTCCTATATATATTCTATTCTGTGTTGTAATTGAAATCAAAGTGTATATTATTTTTATTACAAATATTTGCACTGTAAAAATGATAAACCAAAAAATAGTATTTTTCAATGCACCTCATACAAGTACTGTAGTGCAATCTCTTTGTCGTGAAAGTGAAATTTACAAATGTAGACTTTTTTTGTTACATAACTGCACTCGAAAACAAAACGATGTAAAAATTCCTACTAGTCCACTCAGCCTACTAGTCCACTCAGTCCTACTTCTTGTTCAGCCAATCGCTAAGACAAACAAGTTTGTTTACATTTGCTAGAAATAATGCTGCCCTCTTCTTATTTATAAAGTCACCAGAAAGTGAGAACAGGCATTTGAATGGCACTTTTGTGGCCGACATTGCAAGGTATTTACGTGCCAGATATGCTAAACATTCGCATGCCCCTTCATGCTTCAGCCACCATTCCAGAGGACTTGCTTCCATGCTAATGACGCTCGTTAAAAAAAGAATGCATTAATTAAATTTGTGACTGGCCTCCTTGTGTGAGAATTGCATGTCCCCAGTTCTTCTTTACCCACATATGCCATATACAGCAACTCCCCACTTAACGTCCTCTCGCTTAACGTTGTTTCGATCTTACGTCTCTACT
Organism: Terrapene triunguis; assembly: GCF_002925995.2. NCBI lineage: Eukaryota > Metazoa > Chordata > Testudines > Emydidae > Terrapene > Terrapene triunguis. The sequence continues at coordinate 102,120,194 of NW_020664409.1, read as the reverse complement.
CAATTACAGAACATGCTCCATTTAAAGTTGTGCAATGTTTCACTATAACATTGTTGGCTGCTGGCTTTGTCCACAGCCGGCAGCCCCCCTATCAGCTCCCCTACGCCCCCCCCCCCAGCGCCTCCCGTCCACCGGCAGACCCCACGGATCAGCGCCTTCCCCCTCCTCCCCCCACCTCTTGCCTGTGGCAATCAGCTGGCTTGCAGTGTTCAGGAGAGAGGGGGAAGGAGCGAGGACACGGCGCACAGGCTCCCGCTCCCTCCCGAACGTCACAAGCCAGCTGATTGCCCCAGGCAGCAGGCAGCGGAGGGAGCGGGGAGGAGCGAGGATGCGGCATGCGGAGTAAAGGGGGAGGAGGGGGGAAGAAGAGGCGGGTTAAGGGTGGGGGCTTGGGGGAAAGGGTGGTGAGGGCAGGCCGAGGGTTGAGCCCCCAGCCCCTGGTGCTTGCAGAGTAGGGGAAGCTGCCACTGCGCAAAGTGCTTCTCCTAACCTACAGCACCTTCAGCCTCCTTGCCTGCCTCATTGTCTGCAGTGCCAGTGGGCTGTGCCTGTGTGGGGTAAGGCGGGGGCACCTCCCAGCTATAGTACTGTACTATATGGCAAAAAAAAATTCCTGGGAACCTAACACCCCCATTTACATTCATTCTTATGGGGAAATTGGATTCGCTTAACATCATTTCACTTAAAGTCTCATTTTTCAGGAACATAACTACAACGTTAAGTGAGGAGTTACTGTATTTCATGTTATAGCAGTCTCAGATGATGACCCAGCACATGTTGTTCATTTTAAGAACACTTTCACTGCAGATTTCAGAAAATGCAAAGAAGGTACCACTGTGAGATTTCTAAAGATGGCTACAGCATTCGACCCAAAATATAAGAATCTGAAGTGTCTTCCAAAATCTGAGAGGGGCGAGGTGTGGAGCATGCTTTCAAAAGTCTTAAAAGAGCAACACTCTGATCCAGAAATTACAGAACCCAAACCACTATATGCTGGTGGCATCTCAAATAATGAAAATGAACATGTGTCGGTCTGCACTGCTTTGGATTGTTATCGAGCAGAACCCACCATCACATGGAGGCATGTCCCCTGGAATGGTGGCTGAAGCATGAAGGGACATATGAATCTTTAGCGCATCTGGCACATAAATAGCTTGTGACACTGACTACAACAGTACCATGAGAACTCCTGTTCTCACTTTCAGCTGACATTGTAAACAAGAAGCTGGCAGCATTATCTCCTGCAAATGTAAACAAACTTTTTTGTCTGACGAAGTGGGTATTCACCCACAAAAGCTTATGCTCCAATAGGTCTGTTAGTCTATAAGGTGCCACAGGACTCTTTGTCACTTTTTACCGATCGAGACTAATATGGCTACCTCTCTGAAACTTGTTTGTCTGAGTGATTGGCTGAACAAGAAGTAGGACTGAGTGGACTTGCAGGCTCTAAAATTTTACATGGCTTTATTTTTGAATGTAGTTTTTTGTACATAATTCTACATTTGTAAGTTCAAAGTTCATGACAAAGAGATTTCACCTCATGCAAGTACTGTAGTGCATTGAAAAATACTATTTATTTTGTTTTTTACAGTGCAAATACTTGTAATCAAACATAAATATAAAGTGAGCACTGTACACTGTGTATTCTGTGTTGTAATGGAAATCAATATATTTGAAAATGGAGAAAACATCCAAAATATTTAAATAAATGGTATTCTATTATTAACAGTGCAATTAATCACACAATTAATTTTTTTAATCACACAATTCATTTTTTTAATTGCTCGATGGCCCGAATTTTAAGCCAATGATTTTTAAGACAATTTCATGAGTTTGGGGGGTATGTGTCTGAGACATTAATATTGGACAACTAGGAATGGTGACACTGCACCCACTCCATCTCCATCCGCCCACTCCCGAGACAGGAGTACCTGAGCATTAATGTCTTGACTTTGTTCAACACCACAGTGATGAGTGACATAGCAGAGCCTGGAAAGAGGGGTAACCACCATTCCCATCAAATGACCACCTTTGAAGTAGTGTGTACCTAAACATCTTGCCTACACTCATCTCTGCAAGGCAGGTCAAGTGTGGCAGAACACTTGGAAACCTCTCTTTGGACAAAAGTAGCAACCTATATTCACAGTTTTTATTTTAAACTGTCAGTCATCGTGAACGGCATTTCTCTGCCCAAGTAGCACCCCAAACATGAAGCAACATTGTATGGTCAGATTTGAAGAAATCCTGTTTGATTTTACTGGGGAAGCCTGCTTAAGAACTGGTGTCACAATCTGGCTCCGTTACTATCTTTACTTATAAATGGGCAGTGATCAATTGAGAAATTTTGCTGTGAAGTAGGGGGCTGTCTTCACCACAGTAAGGTATATTCCAGAAAGTAAACTCTTTCTCTTTCTTCCCCTTGCTCAGAAAATATCTTTGCACATATCACAATGCTTTAGTGCTATATGCATTTTGTATGAGTGTCAAGTTCTGCCTTCTTGCATCAAAAAGCTAATGGGAAAAAAAACATTCCTTAAGTGTCTAAGATGCAAACAAATTATAGCCCTGGAAGGGATGATCCAGATATAGTTTCCCTGTTGGGCTTTCAGAATGAGATATTCAAATCACCTAGGAGCTTTGGATACCCAGTCACTATTAAAATTAATGAGACTTGGGCATGCAAAGCCCCTAAGTGTCTTTGAATATCTCATCCTCAAATTCCAGACTAGTCAATAGTAGTAAATGGCTTTCTGCTAGCGAGCTTATATCTTATCTATTTTATCTAATTTTTCTGTTTCTAATACACCTATCACCACAGTGTCTTTTGGTGGGGAATTTGCCAGTTAGGCAAATTCCATTCTGTTCCAAAAGGCCACTAACATACCATTAACTACTGAAACAGCCAACAGCCAGAACTTCTGATTGATCAGCCAGCGTCTGTATACATGTTCCAGCCTTCGAGTACCAGATTAATACCTAGATCACTAGCCCCAGTATTTCAAACATTGTTCATTGAAGTATTTTCAAAAACATAATTGGAGTTGATAAAGTCTAATAAAGTACTAATCATTCTCCACTTAGGGGCTCATTCGCATCTTGATGGACAGGGCTTTTGGCACAGATCTCCCATTAACTCTAATGCCTTGTGAATTCTCTAAAACCCGTTGAGTGGCTACAGCCCTCTGAATGAAAAGCCTCCTGCCTTGAAATGATATTCCTGAATGTGATTATTTAATCAGCTTATTAAACAAGCCCTGATGGTATTTCTGATACATCAGCACCACTCAGGCGGAGCCCATGGTAGAATGGTACTGGCTCTATTTAAAACAACACCACATTTGCTTTCTTCTTTTTCTCTCTTTCATACATCTGAACAGATCGATAGATGTGAGTATTAATACCAAGAGCAAATAGGTGAAATACAGGACCAAATTCTGCCCCGAGTTTCACCTGTGTAAATCTGGAGTAACGCTATCCACTTGCGTGCAGTTGCTTCACCTATACATCAGTGTGCTTTCTCCCCTGCTGCCCCTCATGCTTGGGAGGAGCTCCCTGTAAACAATCACAAACCAACTCCTTATCCTCCTTCAAAACCCTCCTTTCCCAGGCAGCCTATAAAAAACTTGATGGGGGTTCTGCTGCTGGTGTGCAGAGACCACTGTCCATCATGCTGTCTCATCGCTTCTTTGTACTGCCTCATTGGTCTCTCTGTATCCATTTGTTGTCTCACGTCTTATACCTTGATTGCAAGCTCTTTGTCTTTTTGTTTTTCTACATGGCACAGTGGTGCCTTGATCCATGCCTGAGTTTCCTAGGGAAAACAACAACAGTGTGAATTATTACTATAATGTATTCATTTATTCCATGTATTATGGTAGCAATATGAGGCTGCAACTGAAATCTGCACATGCTGGCCTGCCGCAAAATCTCTTATACCAAGAGATCTGGTCCAAATTGCATTGTAGTCCATGGGAAGATACCCATGAACTTCAGTGGGCTTTGGGTAACACCCTATGTAGATAAGACAGAAAAGGGTGGGGAAAAGATTTGGTAATGGAAGCTTTCCAGAATTCTTGTAATATTTATACCATCACACAATTTTATTTTGAAACTGTTATCTGCCCCCTTTGCCATTTTCCTGTACAAATCACAGAATGGGGCCAATTCCACAAAATATTTTGAGTGAGTATTTGTGTGAATTTTTAAGTGGATTTGGTTTGGTTGGGCTAATATTCCTTTGAGCAGATATTGGAGTAGCCGAGTTTACTCCCACATTTCTCACTAAAAATGAATTGCAAATTCACATCAGCGAGTCCCCATGCAAAGAAGCCAATTTTACCTCTGCACGGCTGAGCACTCACACCAGCACTGCTCGCTCTTGATGAAATTCACCCCGTTCAAAGAGCCAGCATGAGACCTGTGCGTCACTGAAGTCCCACATAAATTGCTCACCAAAAGCATGTGCATAGCACAGTGGAGTAGCTCATTACACATCTTTGTTGACTTGCTTCTTGTGAGCACAGTAGTACAAGTGAGTCTTCCGGGGACTTGAATGGGGAGAGGGTAGTGGCCTGGCTAATGATAATCTGTACACAGTGGGATCTCAGAAGCTAAAAGGAGTAAACGCTCATCTGCATCACTAAAATCAGCAATATTAACCCCAAAACACTCAGTGAAAGGAGATATTGCGTTAGAAGGAGACATTTCACAGTTGACCATTAGGAGGACAACAATATTTCTACATTCCAACTTTCAGCTTCCTAAAAAGTCTCTTTTCTTATCTTTATCTTCAAAATCTTTAGAGCAGAGTGTATCACGAGCTGCTTATTGATTGGAAATGTTAGCCTCCTTTTTGTGTGATGGAAAGCCTGATCCAGAACCCATTAACTCAAAGGAAAGACTCCCATTGACTTCATTGGATTTTGTTTCAGGCCTGGAGTGCTGATGAGAAAACTGTGATTTGCTTACGAGTGTGTTTTCTCACAGGTTTTGTTCTTTTTCTGAACAGTCTGCGGCAAGTGTTAGAGATTCAAAATTCAAGCTGTGCTGGTGAGCAGCCATTGGTCCCATAATTCAAGTGGGGTTATTTGTGGTCCCTGATTAGATGAGTGTAGCTCTTACAGCGTGAACTTCACTGCTGTGCAGGGGGCCCTAGCACAAAGCCGATGCAAATCCCACCTAACCCCTATTTGGAGGATTTATGTGGGACGTAAGTGGTGCACAGCTCTTGTGCCGTCTTTTGGAATGGAGCGAATTTCACCCACAGCGAGGAACACTGGCATGAGCGCTCAGAGGTGCAGAGTTAAAATTGCCTTCTTTGCATGGGGACTCGCTGATCTGTTGATAAACAAATACTCAATCAAGTCCTGCAGCTACGGACAGATCTCAGAGCTGTTTTACAGTGCAGCATTACCCCAAGGCTACATGAACAGAGGGAATGATCCAGGGGAAAATATGCCAAGAGAATTTCACTTCACTTATCGCATTCTTTGGTGTGTAACTGGTTCCTCCCTCACCTTCTCATACTGCTGGATTCCTTCCACGCCCTAGAGGATGTTACTTCATGATCAATTCTACCAGTCAGTTTCCCGTACAGATCATTTGACTAGACCTAGAGTCGCCAGAACAATACGTCTCTTAATGGAAATATTCATGACCAAACGCAAGGCAATTTCCCCCCCTTGGATTGCACTCTCCATTGTGAAACCCCCCCACATACACTTCTAAGGGCCTGCGCTAGTTCTCATTGAAATCAATGGTGTGATTCCCATTGATGGGTGGCCGTTGACTTCAACGGGGCCATGATTTCACCTCTAGACTTCAGTGAGACTAGACCCACAGAACGTTCTCACTATGATGTCACATGCTGCCATAGCATACAAAGCACGTTAGCAAAAATAGCACCACAGATTTCCCACGGCTTTACTACATTTTATGTCATGTGCAGTGCAGGGGCTGCAGCTGGCCACACTGTTCAAAGACCCTACAGAAGATTCACTCTTCCTGAGCATACCATAGGGATCAGGTCACAGACCTGCTCTGGTTCTGCCTGGGAAGACAGGCCCCCCTCCTCCTCAGAAGGCATGACACCGTGTGATGCAAAGGTGAGGAAAACAAGGTCAGCATCCAAAGGGCATTAACTCTACGTCTGATGACGCAGTTCACGGGCAGTGGAACGCAGTTTACTAGAACTGAATATAGCTAGCTTGAGCGGGCTGGGATTTGTACCGGGGCCTGTTCCCCAACTTTAAATTCATTGCCAGTGTGACTCAAGACAAGCTTTGTTTAATTAGATAAATGAAGGTGCTGGTAAGACTTCATTGTTTAAAAGCCAATCGTGCAATTTTACATTGTCCCTTAACTGGGGCTCAGGTTCCAACATTCAGATCCGGATCCAGATCTTGACGATTCTAAGAGGTGTTTGGATCTAAGGTTACCGACTAGCTCATTTTTAAAGCAGGGGAAATAGGCAAAATGTGGATCTGGGTTCAGATTTCAAACACACCTCCCCTCCAAGTCTGGGGGTGTCGGTTCAGATCCTTCGTTACTTTTAACGTCAGTGTAGAGTGATAGGGTTAAAAATTGTCAGTGAAAGTCTTGTAGAGTTTGGTTCTTGACCAAGAGAAATGTGAGGTTTTAGGGGATAATTCAAGAGGAAAAGGTCTTATTTACAGTGCGCATTTTGCACCAAGGTAGCTTTTCCAATATAACTGTACTGGCATGCAACCTCAGCAGGGGTGCACGTCACCCAGCATAAAAAGTTGCATGCACAGTATGGCTTACCCTAGTTTATCCACTGTATACACACACCCTAAAAAATCTTCTGGCCTTTTCCTTGCAGACCTTGGGAATCTGTTTATATCATTCTTTTTGTGATGGAGACACCAAGATATACGTGTTTTGTTTCATTATCCAAATGCCAAGGATGCTCAAAAGTAAATGAGTCTAGCTGCAGAGAAGCAGACGTATGAGTGCCTTTCATTTGGTATTTCTTGTAAGTGAAATATACATGTGCTACATTCCCCACTAGAGATTACTGATTTTATAGCTAGCTCTAACAAAAAACTAGCTTGCTAAAGACTGGGAAAGATACAACATTTGAAAAGCCTCTTGAGAAAAACAGCAAAGTGATGGCAGTAAAAAAAAATCACACTGAACCACAGATAATTTGAGCAACTCAACAGCAGAGTTGTTCTAAAGCTATCACTGACAGGTGCTACAGACAGCACATTTACAAAGTATCCAAACATATCAGTGATTGGCTCTCTCTAGAGAGAGCCAGTCTTATCTGAGCTAGAGCTGATGCCCAGAAAGGTTATTCAGCTAAGATAATCAAGAATAGCATCCTGTTGGCCACCATCACGCCTCCTGTGAGTCCTGAATGCCAGCAGCGACCAGGAAACCAGGCCATGGCGAGTAAAATAGCAACAAGTTCCTTTCCCAGCATTAATCCCTGCTCCTGCATTCACACCATGCAACAGATAGAGGTAGTTGCATTGTCAAGCTCCTATTCTTTTTATCTCTGAATGGGACCAGAGTAGTGGAACATATGTTGCCTGAAGCATTGGAAGACAGTGGGCGCTGGTGGAGGGCACTAAATAAGTCATCAGGAACAGTGTGTTTTAATTTTGGCTCTATCACTGATTTCCTGTGTGACCCTGGCCAAGTCACTTCTCTCTCCCTCTGTTTTCCTCCCACTTTTTGTCTGTCTTGTCTACTTCGATTGCAAGCCTTTTGGGAGAAGGGACAGTCCCTACCCATGTATACATACAGTGCCTAGCACAATGGAGCCCCAATCTCGGCTGGGGCATCTGGGCATGACTGTACTCCATAACAATAATAAAAATAAACTGCTAAAGCCTCACAGAGAGATGATCTCTTCCTATAAGCTATGGATGTTAACAGGCCTTTGTTGTCTGATGTTTAGATCCAGCTGCAGAGGGAGAGGACTTTGTTCTGCTCCCAGCTCTTCCACTGACTTGCATATTAACTTGGACAAATCCGTTAACCTCACTCATTTCCTAAGGTGTTTTGTGGGTTTTAATTAATTGATGGCTGTGAAGCATTTTGAAGACCTCGGATGCGGGTAAGTGAAGTTATTGGCATACAGTTCCACCCTTCCTACAGCCATGTTAGTGGGGTTACTGCTACCTAAGGCTTTTAGTCTGTATTAGAATCCCTGCCTGCATGCAGAGTCCATTTAAACTCAACAGGACACCCCAGAATCTCAGGCATCCAATCCAGTGTCTATCTAAGGGACTTTTATGGCACCCATCTCCATAGTACCTGAGCACCTCATGATCCTTAGTGTATTTATCCTCACAACACCCCAATGAGGCAGGGCTGCGCTATTATCCCCATTGTACAGATGGGGAACTGAGGCACAGAGAGGCTAAGTGACTTGCCTAAGGTCATACAGGAAGTCTGTGGCATGGCAGTGACATATCCCAGCTCTCCCAACTCGTAGTTCTAGCAGTCTAATTATTGGACCATCTTTTCTCTAGTAAATCCAAGATCAGGCCTTAAATATAAATTTGCTTTTCTCTCCGACAGGACACCTCTTCATCAAGAGGACTGAGCCCTATGGTTAAGGTAGAGAATTGGATCCTGGCCCTGCCTAGGCCACAGAGTCCTTACATGATGCTGGGGGACTCTCTTCATCCTTTCACAGGCGGTCACTAATTGTGCGTTCGGCAGTTTGAGAGTGCCCAACTTGATACTTCAGGATCTGGTTTTCAGAAGTGCTGAGCACTCACAGTCCTCTGACCCCTGCGTCATTCAGTGCACTCTTCGTCTGCTCGGTGCACAGCTCCCATGGACTTCATTTGCAGCTATTAACGACACACCTTCCAACTTGTGCAAAAAGACAAGGCAAGGGTCTGTGATGTTCCCCTCTGGTGTTATCCAGACCAGTGATCTGCTAGGCCACTCCAATCCTTGACTCTGGGAGCCAGCCTTACCCTGCTTTACTGTGAGAACCCCCACTCCTGGGCTGTTCAGGCACAGCCTCTGGCATGTAAGCTGCTCCCAGCTACTTGCAACCGAATGACACTAGCCAATATCTCCGGTCCCAGACACAACCTTAGGAACCTCCATCTTGCAGTGTCCAGTTATGCCTGCTGGACGCTGCAAGCTTATATGAGTTCATCAATTTAACAAAGAAATTGCTATGCACCAGGCTTGTTATCCCAAGGGGAGCCTCTAACACGCTTCAAACCAAACACACTGCTTCAGGTAGAATAAACAGATGTATTAACTATAAAGATAGATTTTAAGTGATTATAAGTCAAAACATAGCAAGTCAGATTTGGTCAAATGAAATAAAAGCAAAACGCATTCTAAGCTGATCTTAACACTTTCAATGTCCTTACAAACATAGATGCTTCTCACCACAGGCTGGCTGGTTGCTCTTCATTCAGGCTCTCCCCTTTAATCAGCACTTCAGTCACCTGGTGTGGTGTTTGTAGATGGAGGTGGAAGAGAGAGAGAGCATGGCAAACGTCTCTCCCTTTTATCATGTCCTTTCTTCCCTCTTGGCTTTGCCCCACCCCTTTTAGAGTCAGGTGAGCATTACCTCATCGCAGTTCCAAACTGACCAAAGGAAGGGGGGTGACTCACTCAAGAGTCTAACAGATTCTTTTGTTGCTGCCTAGGCCAGTGTCTTTTGTTTCTGTGAGGCTGGGCTGGGTTTGTCCCATACCTGCCCTGATGAGGTGTGAACTGCCTCTCTGCTCTTGGAGAGTTTTTGTCTGGGCTTGCTTTAAGCCATAAGGATACATTTTCAGCCTCATAACTATATACATGAAATTATAACCTATAACAACAATGCTCAGTACATCATGAGCCTTCTGAAAACACCCGACATAACAAACTTTGCATTGGATACCACGCAATCATTTTACAGGGATCAACATGGGGGTCCTGGGTGTTCCCCCGAGGTACAGAGCATCACAGGGCCCTACAGCAACAGCTGCCTTTACAACATAACCCTGATTCATCCCCAGAGCAGGCCCTCCTGTGCACTGAAAAAGGCAGGGGTGGAAAAAACTAGTATGTGATCAAGTAATTAGACTGTTTCATAATGCGTATACACAAGGGCGGAGGACAAATTCAAGTTGTGCAGGCATCTTAATTCTGGCTTTTCCTAACTTTCACGTGCTTGACGTTGTACCCTTAATAGCATTTTTTCCACGTAGTTTTTGGGCACGTAATCTATATTTTGACTATGTTTTTTATTCATCTTCCTGTTTTTCTTTTAAAGGCCCCCAACAAAGCCCAGTGAAATCAATGGGAGTTTTTCCATTGATTTCAACAGGCTTTGGATCAGGCTCTTAAATTTTTATCCTTTGTGCTTAGCGAGCAACAAGCACACAGGGAACACTCCCAGCCTATGACTTCTACATTATGACCATAGCAAGGTTGCATTATTTGTCCTTGAAAGCATCCTGATGGGCAGAAGGGGCACAGGAAGATGTCAGAATTTGCCCTAACAGAGACAGAAGATCACAGCAGATTGGGACAGATTGAAAATTCTGGAATTCCAGCAGACAAAAAATGTTTTTTCCCCCCTTTCCCATTTATGGATAACAGTTTTAAACTGGGGAAATGGGGGGAGGGGCAAGAAAAAGTCCCAAATTTACAGACTTGGCAGCTAGATTTTCAGAGGTGCCGAGAACAGGTCGCTCTCAGGCGGTTTGTACTCAGGTATCCAAATATGGGTTTAGAGGAGACTAAGGGGGGATATGATAGAGGGATATAAAATCATGAGTGATGTGGAGAACGTGGATAAGGAAAAGTTATTTACTTATTCCCATAATACAAGAACTAGGGGTCACCAAATGAAATTAATAGGCAGCAGGTTTAAAACAAATACAAGGAAGTTCTTCTTCACGCAGCGCACAGTCAACTTGTGGAACTCCTTGCCTGAGGAGGTTGTGAAGGCTAGGACTATAACAGCGTTTAAAAGAGAACTGGATAAATTCATGGAGGTTAAGTCCATTAATGGCTATTAGCCAGGATGGGTAAGGAATGGTGTCCCTAGTCACTGTTTGTCAGAGGCTGGAGATGGATGGCAGGAGAGAGATCACTTGATCATTGTCTGTTGGTCCACTCCCTCTGGGGCACCTGGCATTGGCCACTGTTGGTAGACAGGATACTGGGCTAGATGGACCTTTGGTCTGACCCGGTACGGCCGTTCTTATGTTCTTATGTAGGTGCCAAACTGCAGACACCCAAGCTTAAATATGTCAGTGTGCAGGTTTTGCTTATTGCAGGGGTCATTAACTGTACAGAAGAAAGCCAGAGACACAGCGAGCACACAAGCACTGTATTCTACAGGCAGGCTAACTTCCTTCATGACCACTATAGCCAGAACCTTCCCCTCCAAACGCTGATATCTGACAGTTCTTATCAGAGATTGCATAATTATAAATGCTATTCAGTCTTTTATAAAAATACCACCACAATATTTCACTTGATGACCTCCAGCAATAGCAAAAGTTGCAGGTTAATTATTTCCTTGCTTGTATTCTTTGTTCCAAATATCAAAGTATTCTAAGTATCCATCATTTTATAATGCTCTTTGGTTTCGGGGTCATGCACTCTATCACCCTGCATCCATGTATAGGTTGTCACTTTCCCGATTATCTAGATCAGTAGATGGGAGAGGGGACATTCATTTTGTACCTTCTCTTTTAACAATTTAAGCAAATAACAGAAAGCCAGACACAAAAAGTGATCCACAGAAAAAAAGAGATGCTCACATAGCTGATTAGAACGCCAGCATGGACAGTGGTTTCATTTAAACAAGATCTTTACATTCATCTAACCTTGTTGGGTAAAAAATGCAGCAAACAAACAAATCACAAAGTGTGGATTCAGCGCCTATAAGCTCCCTGTCACTGGTTACTTAATGAGAAGAACACGGTTGCTTCCTGATGTATTGCTGGTGGTTTCTGAGACAAATGAGACATATACCTGCTGAACACAGATATACAAATGAAAGGAAATGGTGCCTCTGTATTGCCCTCCTAAAAATTCTCATGTCATCCCAACTTTGCTCATGTAATCTCATGGTGTGGTAGTGGGGAGCTAACAGCAGCATTTGATCCAAATCTGTTGATGCTGAGGAACAGTACAAAGAATGTTTCCCCCCCACAAACCGCCATCTCAGCATCCCCTTCAAACAAAATGCCTTTCAATTCATCATCCCACAACGTTCAGCTGAGACGGGTTTTGCTCAATTTTCTTTAGCGCTCTTCATTGCCATGGGTTTCCCTTGATCATCTGTCGATCTCAGCTATGAAATAAGGTGGTGGATGTTATTGTTGATGTTTGGGATAACAAGATCAGCAAGGAGATAGCAATAATTACACAGAACAGTGCCAGAGATGTGTAGATATTTTATTATCTAGGTTCTCACAACCCCAATGCACATTCCCAGTTGTACAATATCGGTTTCCATTATAATTAATTTTACTTTTATTTCATTATGGGGGTTGATTCTGGGGAAGTAAATAATCCTTTCTTAATAGCACATGCAGCATTTGGCATCCGGGTTTCATCCAGTCCATGTAGCTAATAGGTCACATGTTATACTTACATAACCATTTATAATTAACCTCACTTGCTACTCTGCTTCAGTGTCATCTTGACACTGAACAGTTGCTGAAGACTCACATTCCCATGTATTAGAACAGGGATCGGCAACCTTTGGCCCGCGGCCCGCCAGGGAAAGCCCCTGGTGGGCTGGGCCGGTTTGTTTACCTGCAGCGTCTGCAGGTTCGGCCGATCGCAGCTCCCACTGGCTGCAGTTCGCCGTCCCAGACAAATGGGGGCTGCGGAACGGGCGGCCAGCACATTCCTCAGCCCATGCCGCTTCCCGCAGCCCCCATTGGCCTGGATCGGCGAACCGCGGCCAGTGGGAGCTGCGATCAGCCGAACCTGCAGACGCTGCAGGTAAACAAACTGGCCCGGCCCGCCAGGGGCTTTCCCTGGCGGTCAACGGGCCAAAGGTTGCTGATCCCTGTCTTAGAAAGTGCTATGCTCTGCCATTTCCAGCACCTTCCATCAAATGCCAAATTTATCACCTCATTAGCAAAGGCAATGAAGCACTAATCGTGTGTGCTAACAGTGGGCCACCCAAATACCCAGAGAGAACTTGCTTTAATACAGAAATAAAACCCTCTCCAACCGTACACTCCTACTTGTCACTTACCACCACACTCTGGAACCCTTACGGGATATCATCAAACAACTACCAGCCATACTCAATGGGGACCCCATCCTGAAAGAAATCTGTCCTGAACCCCTTCTTCTGGCCTTCAAATAACTGCCAAGCTCATCATCAGAAGCAAGCTCCCCACAGACCAGAAGACACCAACTCAAAGCGGCACCAGACCCTGCCAGCACAACAAATGCAAAACCGTATCTCCACTGCTATAATGATCAACAGCCCCCACAACACACCTTTCAAGATCCATGAGTCCTACGCATGCCTATCACAACATGTGGTGTGGTATCCAGTGCACTAAATGCTCCAATAACAACTATGTGGGTGAAACTAGACAATCCCTACACTATCAAATGAACTCCCACAAGAAAATGATAGAAGACAAAAACACCCCATCATCTGTGACTAAACTCTTTTCACAAACCCATCACTCTCTATCTGACCTATCAGTCCTCATCCTCAAAGAAAACCTGTGCAACAATTTCAAAAGATGAGCCTGGATGCTTATATTCATAACTTTGCTAGACACTAAAAATCAAGGTCTTGATGAAGACACTAGATTTGTGGCTTATTACAACAATCTGTGACTCCCACGATCCTTTTTCTCCTGTGACTACTGGGGTGTTGACGGGCCACTCCATCTTGAATGGTCCCTTAGAATATGTGCTAACTATTTATACTAAACTATCTGTTCGACCTTATATTTAGCTATGACACTTTTGCCCAGACCTGAAGAAGAGCTCTTTATGGCTTGAAAGCTTGTCTCTCTCTCACTAACAGAAGTTGGTTCAATAATGATATTACCTCACTCACCTTGTCTCTCTGATATCCTGGGATCGATGTGGCTATAACTACACTGCATGTTAACAATAAGCAGTGGGGGCAGCGTTTGGTATCTGCAAATATACACAATAAGAGATGGTGTAGTGTTCCCTTTCAGATTCCCAGTCCCACTTTGTGAGGGGGGGTAGACTAATGCCATTCATAGTTTTACCACACTTATTAATGCTAGTGACCGGGCAAGTTAATCCTTTCACAAAAACTACAGTTCCCACCCCAGGATTAAAAAATCCCCCATAAGCTACTGTGTGTTAGGTATGGAGGCTACAATAGGCCTTATACTTTCACTCTATGCATCCGAAGAAGTGAGGTTTTTACCCACGAAAGCTTATGCCCAAATAAATCTGTTAGTCTTTAAGGTGCCACCAGACTCCTTGTTGTTTTTGTAGATACAGACTAACATGGCTACCCCCTGATAATAGGCCTTATAGAATCAGCCCTGCCAGTGAAGTCCTGGAATGGATGCACACGGAAGACAGAGCAGTCTCAGTACCCCCTTCCAAGAAAGAAATGATCCAGTCCAGACTTCTTGCATGTGATTCTCAGCAAAAGATAAGCACAGAGAATGGTAACAATAAGCCTCATTGAAATGGTTGTTGATACAGCGGCGGTAAGGTCGCTTTCCCAGCCCCTGGGGTGAGAGCAACTGTGCCTCCTGAACACTCTTCATCTCTTTTCAACCCATCTATCTAACACAGTGATGGACTTAAGTCCCTCTGCACTGTGGTCCCATTTGGATCAGAGCAGCCAGTGCATTTTAATGTCAGGCAGTGACTATGGAAGGCTTGGGGATTGTAGCTTTGCTCTGTCAAGGGCCTGGAGAGACAGGGAGCAGCCAGCCCTCTTCTAAGGAGAAGTCTGGCAAACAGTCATCAGGAATCAGCTGATCAGGAGAAACAGCAGCTATTGTTTGGCTCTGGTTCCCAGCTGGAAGATAGAACTAAGGACCCAGCTCTGTAAGACAGGGAGAACTAAGAGAGACAAACACTTCAGTGAGTACCAGCAGCCACCGCTGCTGTCGCCCCTCTTACTGGCTGGCCCTGTGGTTCTCCATGAGCCTTGAGCTACTGGAAGGGCAGAGGACTCTGTAGTATCAGTCCAGGCCAGGACGATCAGTTCTGTTACTTTTCCACGTTTCTTGTGTTTGTTTTAGCCTGCAAGCTCTTTTATTCTTCTGCAACACAGAGTTGGGTGTGGCTGACTGTTTTATCCCCAAGCTGGTGGACAGGCCCACCAGACTACAGGGATACATAATATTTATTTGTTTAATAGCTGCTAGAGATGTATCCGTTTTTGAAGGGAGCAGATATGAGTTAGAGAGGAGCAATGACATATTGACTAGCAATATATAATTCAACCACTAAATGTCTCTATGCGCTGTATTGAATTTCAAAACAGGGCATAGTTCCTGGTAAACAAGTCAGGCAAAGCTGGAACTGGAGCTGTGTAGAAATGTGAGTGTATCTGTATTGTGAAACTATTTATGTAATGAATACTCTTATTTAAGAAGGACTCTGACCCAATAATTTCATATAACCATGAAAGAAGAGAAATCAAATCTGATTACTGGCAAATATCAGTGCAGAGAATTGCAGACGCTTGACAGTTGTAAGATGAGGGGGAAGAAACTGACTAGTAATTGCAATTGTAGCTGAAGGTCAAGATTTGGGCTTCTTCGATTAGTAAGTTAGAACCAAGCTTATTGGACTCACATTAATTGCTTTATAATTAGAGACAGACTCAGGATTTGATGTTGAAATCTTGATAAGGGCTAGGTTTGGGTTTCAGGTCTGAGGCCATGGTTTGAGGGTAAGGTTTGTGGATGGGAATTGGTTAGTAGCCTATTGAAATAGTTGAGAAGCCCTTGAGTGGGATTCCTTGTCTTGTATTGCAGAAGTCACCAGAACCTAATAGAATAGCAGTATGTGTATATAGTTAAGCCTTGCATGTGTATATGAGACACATCATATCCTTAATGTTGTGTAGGGAGCATAGCCACAAGAGTAAGGTTCAGAATAGACAGGGCTGAAGTCTCAAGAGCTGTTTCTTGGGAGATTTGAGGCTGCTTCTGAATGGGACTGTGATGGTAGCTGGTGTCCTGCCATATGTCCTGCCTCCATGGGAGTGAACGCAACATCACGGAATCACAACCTCAGAGCTGGGTGAAAAAGCCAACAACTCCCCACAACTAAGGAAGGTGATGAAGCGACACTGGGTGTCACTCAGGAGGGAGAAAGGAAGATCTGAGCCACAGCAAAGACTGTTTAACCGGCCCCTTGTTTTATAAAAATGCGCCCAAGAGAAATGGCCATTTGACTGAGTGACAGTGTTTGATGGAACGATTGCATGTGTGTGTGTGTATGTCTAAAGACTGTTGGATGTGTGGAGCAGTTGCCATTACTCTCCCTGTCTGATGAGGTTTAGCAACTGTACCTGCCTCCTGACAGCTCACGAGGCAAAGAAAAAGGAGCAATTTCACCTTCAGCGACAACGACAGAAACAGCCAGGGCTCAGATCAGTCCTTTCCCTGACAGCCATGCAGCAAAATGGCAGCAATTTGTACATTTACAAATCAACTCCAATGACAATTGCACACATCACGAGCATTCATGCCGTACGTTGCCCCAGTGAAAATTGGCCTCCGCTAAATGCAGACGATGCTCCGACGTCTGTCATTCTTTCCATCGCTCTGCTCCGGCAGAGATGACGCTATTCACTCAAGAGGAAAAACAGGGAAGGGGAAGAAAATAGAAAAGGGTGGCATTTTTATTTTATTGGGGGGTGATTATAGCACTACATGATGTGCAATTTGTGCTCGGGTTACCAAGGGGTGAGCTCTCCTGCAGGCCCTTTTCAAAAGGCAAACAAAAATTAAAAAAAAAAAAAAAAACCCTCTGTGAATCCAACTGCACAGTTTTTGCCTACACTCCAGGAGCCCAATTGTGGAATCTATTACGACTACTTTGTGCCATTTTGATGGTCCACAGCGTCTATAAAACCAGTTAAACCAGCCAGTAGAAGATGCCCCCTGCCTAGGGGAATCCTGGGGTAGTGTGGGAGCTGCCCTAAAGGTCCCTCTGCCTCTTGGCTCTCAGGGCAGGAAACGAAGTTGGGGAGAAGGATGCACGTCCTGAGCACTGATATATCCCAGTGATCCCTGGAGTGCAGCTGACATTACAGTACTTTGCATTGGGCACCAGCCTGGCACAGAGCTGCCCTAAATTTGCAGGGGGGGAGGTATAAATATGGTTTAAAGCCACATTTGCACCATCCCTTCTTGAGCAACAGTGAGTGCAGTTCAGTCACTTCCACAATCTGGGCCTCGAGCGTTAATGAGAAAAACAGATGGACTGCACACAGTAAGCGAGGACGCCATAATTATTAAATGAGTGAAGGGAAATTGAGTTGACCAGCACAGATGACTGGGGCATCAGACTCCTGGGTTCTATTCCAGGCACTGCCGTTAGCTCTGACCCCCTATTACCGTAGCGTCGGAGTACCTCACAATCTACAAGGTTTTTATGCGCTCCAAACCCCCGTGAGTAAGGGCAGTGCTATACTCCCATTTTGCAGAAGGGGAACTGAGGCACAGAGAGATTAAATGACTTACCCCAGGAAGTGTGGACTTAAACCTGGGTCTCCCACACCCCAGGCTAGTTCTAAGCACAGGGCATCTTGATACTGACTTACCCGAAGGCCAAAAAATAATCTCTCTCATACTCCATTTACCAATGGATATAATAATCATAATATGCACATCTCTCACAGCAAAGTTGTGTGGCTTTGTTGTTATTTAAAATTTTGTAAGGTATTTTGATATCCTTGGGCAAGCCATATAACTAGGAGGTACACTTAAGTGCTAATATTATTACGACGTCACTTTCATGGTGCTGGACAGATTGTTGGAGCCTCTTCGGGGGAAACTGAGGCATAGGGTAACTGAGTGGCTGAAATTCTTTGTTGTGCTTTAAAGAAGAAACTGTGTGCACCCCTCTAGAGGCTTTATCAGCAGTCGCTGGGCTTAAGAAGTGTTGTGCCTTATGCCTGTTAAAACTTGTATTCCTCCTCTCTTCCTTTAGTGTATTACATCCACTTGTTGTTGTGTTTTGTCCTAGTTTAGGTTGTGTAACCTCTTTGGGGCAGTGTCTGAGTGGTGCCTGGCACCGTTTAGTCTAGTGCTTGATTGGATTCTCTGGATGATGCTGTAATAATTATTAATAGCGAGACAAGGTGGGTGAGGTAATATCTTTTACTGGACACACTTCTGTTAGAGAAACAAGCTTTTGAATTACACAAAGTTCTTCTTCGAGTAGTGTAGCTCAAAGGCTTGTGTCTCTCACCAACAGAAGCTGGCCCCATAAAAGATATTCCCTCACCCCCCTTGTCTCTCTAACATCCTGGGACCAACACGGCTACAACACTGCAAACAATAACAATAGATTGTTCGCAGGGAGGAATTTTTGATGGCTCCAAAGTCTAGTCAGGTGCCTGTAGGGAATCTTCCCAGGAGATTATATCCCTTACTGCATCCACTAAATGGCTACTGGGAGTAAAGTGTTACCAGCCGGGTCTGACTCAGAAATACTAGCAGCTGAAATCTTCAGAGAGACGGGGAAGAAATCTGAATGCATTCATTAGTGCTCACCAGGGCAAGGCCGCATGCAGCAGGAAGAGCATCCCTCCGCAGCACCCTAGAGCTACAAACTGGCTTGGAGTGAAGTGACCTGCGTTAATTACTGCCTGTTCTCAAATATCAGTGGGCACCATTGCAGAAATGGAGAGACATATACGTAACTCCTCGGCAAGCACACTCGGGAAAACCCAGTCCCTGCAGCATGGGGGCAAGAGATGGAGACCTTATAATATGCTGGTGTTCATCTGAAGTCAGTAACACTTATCATCAGGATTAGAGCGGGTGCAGTGAGCTGCTCGTGGGAAAGGCATGCTGCGAAGAACAAGTACAAGCTGTCCTGAGCTTCAAGTGTTTAACCCAGTGATCTGATTATTATTGCCCTGTCCAGTGTGTATTCGATTGTCACTACAGTGCTAGAGATTTACACTTCCACTTCCAGCTGGAGATCTCAACACAAACACAAACGGTTTAAATTTCACTCCACTCCATGAGCTAGGAATTAATTTTTTTTTTGGTGTTAATTCTATTTACATCTTAATGGAGCTCTCTTCAAGGTAGGAGTTGTCGTTTCATACGTTTGTAAAGCTATTAGCACACTCCTGACGCTGTACAAATAGTCATTTTACAGATCGGGAAAACCAAGGCTCAAAGGATATAAGTAACTTGCCCATGGCTCACTGGTAGACCTGGAAACAGAACACAGACTGCTTGACTCCTACTTGAACCATTATAACTTGCATCCTTCCTTCGTGTATACATTGTCAGACCAGCAAAAAAAGTTGTGTACAATTTAAATCCTTTTGTGCTTCATTGCAAGAGGAAATTAAATGCAAAGAATGCCCTTGAAGGACCAAATACAGATACAATGGCTTTTTACTTCTCCACCTACATCAAGATACGATACAAGGTATAGCTTACTCCAGCCATGTCCAAAATAGGGTTCATTAGAACAATAAAATATTTTCCTCCAGGGTGCAACCTTTTCATATAGTTATTCTGATCCACCATAATTCATCTTCCCTAACTTAACCTGGAGGTGGAGAAGGTGTCTGATGTAGGCTAATTCCTGGAACTCATAAGGAAGGATATGAGTGAGACCCTACAATATCAAGAGTAGGATGTTATTTCATGCACATGGGACAACAGAGAAAAGCACAGTCAGTGGAGTAGGAGAAAGAAAGGGGTAGGATAGAATCAAAGTCAGACTAGATGATTGTGATACTCCCTTCTGACTTTACAGTCTATGAACCATTAAAACAGCCCCTCGTAAGAGTGATCTTAGACTATGTTCTGAAAGGGATGAAGGCACCTATGTCCAATATTTAACCACCACTGCTCAGCTGCTGCCTAACTCTCTCAGAAGAAAGGCTAACTCCACTCCAGGAGAGGGTTCAGAGCTGTGAATCCCAAGAAGAGAGAGGTACCTCCCTACAGAGAGGTGAGACACCTATATCCCTGCATGGATCTGGGCCCTAAACCCTACTGCTCCTTTCATCTGCATTTCACTGCTGGTTAGTTTAGGCAGATATACAGAAGCTCCTAAGCTGAGGGGCTATCTATTTCTTAGGCACCTAGTTCTTCTCATAGAATGCACAGAGCTCCTGAATGGCTAATTTAGAACTGAGGATCCATTGAGTAACAGAGCACTTAAAAGTCAGGCATGATAATACAAAGCACTGCAAACCCTAAATCCCTTTGTGGATCTGACACTAAAACCCCCAAGTCACTAAACATGATATAAAAAACTAGTGATAAAAGGCATAAATATTCTCTAGAAATACATAAATTCTATCTTAGACACAATCTAGAATAACCACCAGACACTAAACACCTACTTGCCAGACCAACTGGGCCTAGTTTTATAAGGAATCTTGTTTGGCCTAATTGGGGTAGAGTAACAAGAGGACTTGGTTCAGCTGTGAGCGCCTTACATGCTGCCTGAGGTTATAAAAGCCTCACTTTGGGCATTAGATAGAGACAATCATCAGGGGTTTAGGCTGGACAGTCTCAGATCCTCAAAGGTATTTAGGTCCCTAATTTCAATTGATTTTAGTTAAGTGTGTTCCCTAGAAGCAGTCTGCCTTGTAGGGATTGGATTCTAAAAAATATTCTTTTTTGTGAGAATTCTGCAGGGTGAGATATGTTCTCCCTTCTAGGGACTTTATCTGGAAAGAGATTCATTTGCCAGAGATATGGGTTTTTTTCTCTGAGCTTGAGGGATTTTTTTTATGGTATGTAATCTTCTATGGGTTTTAAAGCTAGAACCTAGTCTTGTAGGAGTAAAGACATACTTTACACCCCCCCCCCCAAAAAAAACAACCCCAGACTTCAGTGCAGAAGGTTGTAGTTTTTGGATTGTCTGTCCCACCCCATCCCCCAGATAGAATCTAGTTGAAAGAGGAGAGCTGGATACAGAAGTACATAAGGAAGTTGTCACTGGGAGGCAGACATCTTTGAAAGCTGCATAGGGGCTTTAAAACTGGCTAGACAATTTAGTGGACAACTTATCAGAAAGGCTAGCCACTTATACAAATCAAATAAAAATATGGATAGTATTTTTCATAACGTTTTCCATACCCTCCATGTTTCTATATAGAATCCAATTATCCCTAATCAAAGCTCCAGAGAGCTTTTTTCATATAGCTGGATGTCTATTTAAAAGAAAGACTATAGACCAGATAGAAGTCATGGACCTGATGTGGGTGAAATTCTGTTTCCTGTGTATGTAGGAGGTCAGGCTAGATGATCATAATGATCCCCTCCGGCCTTAAAATCTATGAATCATTTCATTCTGTACTGATATATCAATGCTATTGTCATAAAAATATTTAACAAGTGGGCACTGTGTTCTGTCTCCTTGGAGGCTTCTCTGACTAACAGGGAGTTGTAGTGCCTAATCTGGCTGTAAATTGCCACTCCTGCTTTGTTACACTGTACGCTTGTAGGGGATGAGTACCAAGACCCTGCCTGCTGGGATTCGGGTTGGGTCATAGCAACCTGCTGGAACAAGGACATATTGCAGAACTAGAGGGGTTCAGAGAAGAACAATAATGATCCAGGGTCAGAAAAAGATCTATGCAGAGACACTGTAAAGCTTGGGATTGTTTACCTTAGAAAGGGGACAAATAAAAGAGGATATGATAAAATGAATGGTCTAGAGAAAGCAGAACCAGGAGCTTCTGGTTCCCCCGTCTCCGTGGGATGGAATATAATATTGAAAAAAATATCATACCATTCTATAAAGCAACGTGACACCATAACTGAATATTTGGCTCACTTCTGATTCCTCCAAATCTAAAAGGATAGCAGAAGTTGAAGCAGTTCAGAGACCGGCAATGAAAATATTCAGAGGCACAGAAAATCATATCAGGAAAAGCTGGAATAATTGGGATTGTTTGCAAAGAGAGACAAATGAAAGCAGACATCTTACAAATGGTACAGACATGGTACATTTGGTATTTCTATTTATATTCTAACTTTATACAAGAACGAAGTGACACACTGTGAAACTGAATTTGCAACTGACAAATGGAAATGCATTTTACACAATGCATATGTAATCTGTGGAACTCACTGCCACAAGATGTCATTGAGTCAAAGGGTCTGGTAGGATCCAAAAAATAAGTTAGATAAGAATGACCACAGTTACATTGGAAAGGCTAAAAAAAGGAATATAAACCACATCCTTCAGACCACAAACCACCTGAGGTAAGAGAGAAACTTCCTTTATTGGCCAGTTATTCCATAATTGTCCATTACAAGGATTCTTGGCTCTGTTTTGGAAGCATCTTCTACTAACCATTGTCAGGGTACTCAGCTAAGTCAGCCAATTGTCTGATGTTGTGGCAATTTCTATTATTCAAATATAGAGCACATATCTTTAAAATGCATGTCAGAGACCAAAAGTGAATAGCACAGAAGGAAGCTAGGAATGCTGCAGGAATGAAAGGAATATAATATTTTCTCTCACCCTGTCCCCACAATTCTTCTCTTTTAGTGTTATGATCAAGGCACCTACTTCCCTCCCTTTTGTGCTGGTCAGGTGCCCACTCCACATAGAACAGCAGATAGGGAATCTGAGGTGTGAAATCAATCTTCTCTTTCAAGATTATTATTATTACTGTTATAAAGTTGCTTTTTCGCTCTCATTTTCTCTTCATTCACCTTCTTGTTTCAGTCAGAGTGTTGCCATGTGCATATATTTTGGTTGTCAAGGTATTGAAAATAGAACCTACTCTCCCTTCTGCCCAGAAAGAGATTCCCCATTCATCTCTTGAAGGGTTTTATGTTGCCACAAACACCAATGGAGAATCATTCAATGTCCCCTTCTTTCTAGAAATGATGCATAGAGTAATGCCTGATAGAATCATACAACCATAGGATTAGAAGGAACCACAAGGGTCATCTAGTCCAGTGGTTCTCAAACTAGGGGCGCCGCTTGTTCAGGGAAAGCCTCTGGCGTGCTGGGCTCTCACTGGCCACGGTTCACCACCCCAGGCCAATGGGGACTGCAGGAAGTGGCGCGGGCCGAGGGACGTGCTGGATGCCTTCCTTCGAGACATCTAGATAAACTTTTGTGTAGTGCTGGGAAGCAGCCGGTGGTCGTAGTACAAGTAGGTACCAATGACATGGGGAAGGATAGAAGAGAGGTCCTGGTGGCCAAATTTTGGCTGCTAGGTAAGAGATTGAAGTCCAGGACCTCCATGGCAGCATTCTCTGAAATGCTTCCAGTTCCACACACAGGGCCAGTTAGACAGGCAGAACTGCAGGGTCTCAATGCATGGATGAGACAATGGTGTAGGAAGGAGGGGTTAAGATGTATTAGTAACTGGGGAAACTTTTGGGAAAGGGGACACCTATACAACAAGGATGGGCTACACCTAAACCAAAATGGTCGTAGAGCAGTTTTTAAACTAAGGGTTGGGGAAAAGCTAACAGCAGGAGGGTGTGGTTTGGACAAAGACATCCCTAATGGGAGGATCTATTAATGGAGATTCTCTATGCCCTGGTAAGGAGGAGAGGATGGAAGATGATAAAATACAGGTAGGATCTGACGAGAAACAGTCAAATGAAAGAATCCTATTCAATTACATCATGTAATGGCAGACAGCTAAAAAGTGAAAAGTTTTTAAAGTGCTTATATACAAATACAAGAAGTCTAATAAGATGGGTGAACTAGAGTGGCTTGTATTAAATGAGAAGCTTGATATAATAGGCATCACAGAAACTTGGTGGAATGAGGATAATCAATGGGACACAATAATACCAGGGTACAAAAGATATCGGAAGGACAGAACAGGTTGTGCTGGTGGGGGAGTAGCACTATATGTGAAAGAAAGCGTAGAATCAAATGAAGTAAAAATCTTAAATAAACCAAACTGTACCATAGAACTTCTATGGATAGTAATTCCATGCTCTAATAATAAGAATATAGCAGTAGGGATATATTACCGACCACCTGACCAGGATGGTGATAGTGACTGTGAAATGCTCGTGGAGATTAGAAGCAATAAAAATAAAAATAAAAACCTCAATAATCGTGGGGGATTTCAATGACTAGGTACATACCACCATACCACGGGATGCAGAGATAAAGTTTCTTGACACATTAAATGACTGTTTCTTGGAGCAGCTAGTCCTGGAACCCACAAGAGGAGAGGCAATTCTTGATTTAGTCCTAAGTGGAGCACCGGATCTGGTTCAAGAGGTGAATAAAGCTGGACCGCTTGGTAATAGTGACCATAATATAATTAAATGTAACAACACTGTGGCGGGGAAAATGCCACAGCAGCCCAACACGGTAGCATTTAATTTCAAAAAGAGGGACTATACAAAAATGAGGAAATTAGTTAAACAGAAACTAAAAGGTACAGTGCCAAGAGTGAAATCCCTGCAAGCTGCATGGAAACTTTTTAAGGACACCATAATAGAGGCTCAATTTAAATGTATACCCCAAATTAAAAAACATAGTAAGAGAACCAAAAAAGTGCCACCGTGGCTAAATAACAAAGTAATAGAAGCAGAGAGAGACAAAAAGGTATCCTTTAAAAAGTGGAAGTTAAATCCTAGTGAGGAAAATAGAAGGGAGCATAAACTCTGGCAAATTAAGTGTAAAAGTATATTTAGGAAGGCCAAACAAGAATTTAAAGAACAGCTAGCAAAAGACTTAAAAAGGAATAGCAACATTTATTTAAGTACATCAGAAGCAGGATGCCTGCTAAACAACCAGTGGGGCTGCTGGACGCCCGAGATACTAAAGGAGCACTCAAGGACGATAAGGCCATTTCAGAGAAACTAAATGAATTCTTTGTATTGGTCTTCACAGGTGAGGATGAGGGAGATTCTCAAACCTGAGCCATTCTTTTTAGGTGACAAATCTGAGGAACTGTCCCAGATTGATGTATCATTAGAGGAGGTTTTGGAACAAATTGATAAACTAAACAATAATAAGTCAGGACCAGATGGTATTCACCCAAGAGTTCTGAAGGAACTCAAATGTGAAATTGCAGAATTCGATAAATTCAATGGCCATTAGTCAGGATGGGCATGGATGGTGTCCCTAGCCTCTGTTTGCCAGAAGCTGGGAATGGGCAACAGGGGATGGATCACTTGATCATTACTGGTTAGGTTCATTCCTTCTGGAGCACCTGGCATTGGCCACTGTCAGAAGACAGGATACTGGGAGAGATGGACCTTTGGTTTGCCCCAGGATGGCCATTCTTGTGTATTGTGAAGGGAGTTATATAAATACATGGATAGATGCTGTGCATGTCAATTCCCCTCAAGATAAAAAGAGAACAACTTACTTCATCCCAGTGTGGGTAGATGTGACCTTTCTGGCATCACTACTAAATGTGACTGGTCTATTAACCCATCCATCCATGTGGCACAGTGAAATAGATTTCCAAAGAGTGTGAGCCATCATTGGAAAGGACTCGTGGGTAATAGTAAGATCACCCAGGCTTATCCAATGAAACTGAGGATCTGAAAAGTGCGGCTATAGAGTTGGATTTTCGTATAATTCTTTTGCTTGTTCTTCTGTGGTCTAAGCTTTTTTTAAGCACTGTTGTATATTGAATCTCCCACACCTGTTAGTTATCACATTTTTGTATTTTTAACTAATTTGAACTATGTTTAAACAGGACTAAACCCATAGACCATTTGTTCAAAGACAGACACCAGTGCTTATTGAAGGAGGTGTCATCTATATTTCAGTCAGAGGTTTTCTGATTATGGTGAGCCCTTTACGAATTGTTTTAACTTGGTAACATCAGGATAGTGATTCTGTGAAACTTTAGTGTTTCCTTCCTTCTTCCTTATTTCCTCTCCTTCTAATGTCCCCTGCTTGTTACAGGTATCCCTAAACTGCACTGAGGAACAAAGTTGTGGTAAAAAAAAAAAATTAAATTCAAGCGTTTTTAATACTTTTTTAAAGCTTTTAAATTAAAGGAAATTCCTAAACAAAAAGTTTTAATATGAACAATTTGGCAAAACTGACAAGAATTTATTAAATGTTTTGGTGTCATTGAATCTCCATCTATTTATTTATTTATTTATTTATTTATTTTGCTGGAAGAAACTTTAGCTAAAAAATTTGCCCAGCTCTGCTGAGGATCTGTTTTAAGTTCCTTAGGCCTTTCATTCCCCACTTATGATCTGATGTAAAGTCCAACTGAAGTGAATGGAAAGACTGTTGATTTGGCCCCTACAGTGTTCCTCTTCAGTGACATCTGATTGCTCCTCCCTTCAACAGAGTGAGCCCCTTCCACACACCCCTATGTGTCTGATTCCCTCAGCCTTGGAATGCAATAACTAGGGAAAAATTAATTTGGCACTTAGTAAGAGCCTCGGCCTTTTCCTTGCTGCCAGAAACTCTCCCTGATCTAAACTCATGTCCTTATGCAGCCAGCTTCAGCCTTGGAACCAGGTTCCAGATATTATACATCTGGCAAGTAGGTAGCTTTCTAGGGTTAGCAGGAGTGTAACCTTCCCCTGGCTTCCCTTCTCTATCACATCAAACATAAGAGACTTGTCTTCACTATCAAAGCTCTTCATGGCTTATCCCCATCCCACTTATCTCTTTTTTTACTATCAAGATACCAACTCCTGTCTCTAGTCGGCCAATAATGGCAACCCCCATCAAATAAGCACATTTGTGTTTTCTCCAATCCTTCCCTCAGTCTTGGGAGGAGCTCCACAAAGCTCCATTTTCCTCCTTCAAAACTCTTGTCAATACTCCCCTTCGGCAGACAGCTGAAGTGCTGAGAACCCTTGCCTATCATGCTGACCAGTGTTGTCTCCTGGTATTCCTTCATCGTCTGTGTCCATCTGTTGTCTCTTGTCTTATTATTAGATTGTAAACTCCTTGGGGCAGGGACCATCTTTTGTTCTGTGTTGTATAGTACCTAACACAATGGGATTCTGGTCCTTGACTGAGGCTCCCTAGGCACTACCTTAATACAAATATATCCTATTAATAATAAATAGTTTTTCTAGAGACTCCCTGAATTGTTATTCTATCTACTTTTGTCAGAGACATCACAACTAAAAGAAACAGGAAGCAATGAATCTTTCACTTACAGAAATATTGTACATCTTATGTGCAACAGGAGGACTCTTGATTGAAATGCTTAGGTTTCTGCTTTTATTATTATGGCCAATGGCATGAGAACTTTTATAAATCTCAGGGATGACCCCATTGGACCAAAGGAAGAGTATGTGTTTGTTTTGTTTTGTTTAATGCCTGTTACCTCATAATTATTCCAATGCTGCGTGTCTCTATATCCTATCTTGACTGATTATTCAAAGAAATAGGCAAATTCATGTTGCTTAAAAAGAGAACTTTGGTAACACAGTTTTTTTAAGAAGTTAGTGAAACATCTGAGTCAAAAATATTACCCTTCATTATATTGTTCACCACACAATATGCACTGTACAGGATGTAGGGGGTTGTGACAAGGGAAATCAATTTGATACTGATAAAAATGTAATCAGTTGTCATGCTGTAGGGTGTACGACCATGAACTACTGTGATGGTCAAGAATTTCCCTTCCCCATGCTGAACATTGTAAAACTGATCCAAAGTCCATTGAAGTGAATTGAAAGACTCCAGTTGACTTCAGTGGGCTGTGGATGAGGCCCTAGAGGCATTATAAGAGGTTATCACCTTCCTCTGAAGAATCGGGTATTGGCCATCACTTGGATGCAGATGAGCAAACTAGATGGACCAGTAGTCTGATATGTCATGCTATGCCAGCCATCACTTGTTTTTTTTCCTCTTCCCTTCCCATCCCATCTCCTCTTTCTAATCTATCTTCCTCAGGAAAAAAAACCTCTATCACAATCATGGTACCAAATCTTAAATTACATTCCCATGACAGTGGCTTAATTTTTTCATCCAAAAGTTTCCTTTCTCTGTGCTCTTCCTATTTGCCTTTTTATTCAACTCTGTTAAAAAAAAGCAAGTCTTCCTCGTAGCTTTAAATGCATGTGGGAAATAAGCTGCCAAGCTGCTGATTTTCATATGATTAACTTGTTTTTCTTCACAGGTGATCCTGGAGAAGAAGGTAATTTTGTTGGTACAGCATCTGTAGCCTGTCTGGTAAGCCCGGTTCATTCTTGGTTCATCTCCTGTTTTGAACATAACACACTCATTACGAGAACATGAATCGTGTCCCCCAGTGCAGTCTGTGGTGCTCATAAAATTCTACTGATTAAACAA
Source organism: Terrapene triunguis (assembly GCF_002925995.2). Taxonomy (NCBI): domain Eukaryota; kingdom Metazoa; phylum Chordata; order Testudines; family Emydidae; genus Terrapene; species Terrapene triunguis. The sequence goes on along the minus strand of NW_020664409.1, from coordinate 102,091,769 downwards.
CTGTTAATTATTTAGTTTCCTTTAAACTGTCTCTCCATATTTGGTAAGTACAGTACTTGGGACTCTTGAGTTATTCTATATTTTGCTCCTAGGTAATGCTTGTCTTGCATTCTTTCATTTCCATTTAAAATAGCTTCTTCCTGAGCTGTTCCAGCTAAGAGCCTCAAGGGTTTCCTCCATCCCCATCAAATTAAATTTATTTAAACTTTGGACATAAAGAAAACACAGACCATAAACAAGGGCTAAGCTGTCAACCTCACTCATTAGTTACAGTTAATGGGCTAAACTGGGTACTGTGACCAATGTGCAAAACATCGAGGAGTTCAGCTACATGGAGACCGGACAGATTTTAGGGTGAACAACTTTTCTCTTTAAAATGCACATTTTTTCTATTTAATGAAGTCATATAATGCTCCTAAAAAGTGTTTCTAGCTATCCACACGGCCACCATATTGTCTGTCACTATGCCTAAATCATAGTGGGAAGGGACTCTCTCTAGAGGTGAATGGATAGTCCAGTCTACCTAGTCATACTATCCGTGGCCTTGATGCTGGGATTGTCCACATATGAGAATGATCTGTGGCACGAGGAAGTAGAGTCTCAATCCACTAACTCATTTCACTCAGACCACCTGATGGCCATAGAATGGAAAGAACTTTTGATCACTACTCAGCTGGAGAAGATTTAAACTAGCAGCTGGGGCATTAACAAAAATGAGTAGTGTGGAAATACCAGTCATCTGTGCCATTCAGTGATTGGTTTTGCTCAGAAGCATTCCATTGGTTTCATTCTCTATGCCCTTGATAGCAATGGCTGCACACATTTTTATTGGCCTTAACTGATTGTGTTGCTGTCATGCACTGAAATCGCAAAGAGTGTTAAAGCTCTGTTTAGACAAATATATCAGGTGGTATGATATCAGAAGAATTCTTTTCCCCTCGAGCTATAATTCTGATTCTATTCAATGGAGTCTTTTAGTTAATTTCAGTGGGCTTTGGATAAGGCCACATGTGTACAAGATTTTTCTCAGCCACGAGGCTCTCGCGTAGTTATTAAATACTGTGCCTACTTTTTAAAGTGAGATTGTCTAAAATTTTGATTGCTGGTGCGCTGACATTTCAGCTGATTGTTTTGATATCATGAAGAATATTTTAATGAGGTCAGGAAAGTCATCCAGGGCTAGGCTGCATTTAAGGCATGGCCCTTTGTGGAGAAACACAACCTTGTTGTGAAGCACTCACAATGCATCAGGTGGCTGTAGGAGAATGTAGACCAGAAAACACTTACTACACCTTTTCCATGGGGGCATCATAAATCTCTGCTGTGCTGATACAACTCACTGTGATGGGTTTAAGTCCATGGTCTTGCTCTTCCCCATCCTTTTTAGGGAGGGTAGCGCCCACTGTCAGCACTAGCCTCAAGCAGTCCTTGAACTCAGAGACAATTTGTGCAGAGATGCAAGGTGGATGAAGGCTCCTTGGCACTTTGACCATCCCCCTGACCCCCTTGTACACCTCTGAAAGGTCTGACTCAACCTGGCCCATTCTGTATAACAGCTGCAGTTTCTGATGCCTGGTCTACTCGGGGGGGGGGGGGGGGGGGAATCGATCTAAGTTACGCAACTTCAGTTACATGAATAACGTAGCTGAAGTCGACATACTTAGATCGACTTACCGTGGTGTCTTCACCGCAGTGAATCGACTGCCGCTCCCCTTTCGACTCTGCCTGCGCCTCTCACAGCGCTGGACTACAGGAGTCGACGGGAGAGTGCTCAGGGATCGATTTATCGCATCTAGACTAGACACAATAAATCGATCCCAGCTGGATCGATCGCTGCCCGCCGATCTGGCCGGTAGTGAAGACATACCCTGAGACAACTCCTATGGGGTTTTTCCAAGATGATAATGAACTGGTCCTTTCAGGAAACACAAGAAAACATGCCTGAGCTTCCAATAATGACAGTCTATTACTAACGAAAAAGTCTTCTTTGTATGTAGCCGTAATGACATCCATTAGTGGATGGAATCTATCACAGATGTTTATGTATTCCTCTAGAAAACCCAAACAAGGCCATGCTGTGCTTTCTTTAAGAGGCTTAGCCAGAATTGGAATTGAATAGTGGCTGTGCATAGAGGTTGAAAATACATCCTTTCCTTTTCCCCAATGACAAACAATGTTGCTTTTCTTTTAATTAAAAATCACAACAAGCTCGAGTGTTTAGCCATATTTAATCACCCTGTTCCCTACTGGCAGGTAAATGAACAAGCACTCCTTGGGAGAAGAAATTATGATGAAATTCCTTCAAGTTCTCCCTACTTTGTCCAGCTGACTGCTTTGGAGAGCTAATACTCTTCCTTGACGGAGAACATTGAAACGCAAAACTTCTCTGCCTATCGAAATGGTGATAATCATTCTTGCTATCAGTTGACAGTGGAAGGCATCTGCTGTTGTGTTCATGAGCACACATACATCTTTCATCTGGACTCAAAAAGTGAATGGGGGTGGGTGAAATAGTTCTCTGAAAATAAGGTGTGTGATGTGTGGGTGTCATTAAATTAGGTCCATGGACACACTCTCTCCATGCATGAAAAGTCTCCCATTGATTTAACTGGATTCAGGATTATAGCGATGCGGTGTGGTTCCCTACCGCCCCGGAGAGGGATGAGCCCCTTCCGACACCAGAGTGGGTGGAGTCAGCGAGTTCTGCGCCCGCCCCCCAGAGGTCAAGGCGCAGGGCAGGAAGTATGAAAGTCCGCCCCCAGAACTCACTCAGGTGGCAGGTGCCGGAGAGGCCAGATGCCTCCGGCCTAGCTCCTTGTTGGGAGACCTACCCGAGGACTGGCCTGACCTGCCGACACCTGATGCCGACCAGAGCCCGGAGGAGCTGCCCAGCCTGCTCCACGCCAGATACCCAGAGGAGCCCATGGTGCTTGTCCCCCCCGGAGGACACCGTCTGGACCCACGTACCTCCAGAGGGGGAGTTCGGAAGTAGCCCGGGAGCAGCCGACCCTAGTCTGGCTGCAGCACTGCCAGAGCCTATGTCAGTGTGTTGCGGCCAGGATCCCCACTGACTCAACAGCAGGCCTTCTGCCGCTGCCAGGGCCCCGGGCTGGGATGCAGTGGAGTGGGAGGGCCTGGGTCCCCCCTGCCACCCAGCTTGTGAGTGGCAGTCTCCCCCTCTCCCAGGCCCCCCTGAGCCTAGGGCCTGGGCTTGTAGCAGAGTGGGTGGGCCTGGGTCCCCCCTGCCACCCAGCTTGTGAGTGGCAGTCTCCCCCTCTCCCAGCTCCCCTGAGCCTAGGGCCTGGGCTTGTTGTTTACCTGCCTTTGCTCAGCCCCTGCCTGAGGGCCTGAGTCACTGACTCTTTGCTGACCTGCCCCGACTCAGGGCCTGGGCCTGCTAATTGTATAAACTGTTGCTCAGCTCCTGCCTGAGGGCCTGAGCCCTTGACTCGCTATTGCCCATCGACCACGGGCTGGGTGCGAATAACTGTCTGTGTTTGCCTCTATTGCTGCCACGGCGAGAGACTACCACAGTCAGGCTAATTCCCCGTCAGCAACTGGAAGGAAGTAGTGAGGCGGTGTGGTTCCCCGCCGCCCCGGAGAGGGACGAGCCCCAGCCAAACCCTTCTACAGGGATCAAGCCCGAAATGAAGGGCAAAGACAAAAGCATTCCACAGCCAATGAGTTCAGACAACAAGCAATGTCCATCAGGGGAGATTTAATTACAAAAAAAATTAGGCTCATTTTTGTACTATATGTATTAAGCATTTATTTTGTACTTTAAATTTTTATTTTGATGTATATGAAGATAAAGTATGGCTTTCTGGCTCCTGGTAGGTTAGCAGTGTTGTTCTTGATGCATCCTCTGCCATCATAGTATCAAAACTGGTCTGGACTTTCACCCATCCCAATTTATTCAAATTGAATTTCTTTCAGATTCAATTCAGAAAACTACCCACGCATGCACCCTGCAGTGAATGGGATCACCTGCCTGTAGGCACCATCTTTCTGTGCATGGGCTGCTGATCCTGTGGAGAAGGGAGTAGCTTGCTCAAAAGGACACTGTGATGCAGAGGTGGAAAGCTCAGAAAAGTGCCAGGTTTAAAAGAGGGTAACTGCCCGGCTCATTGAAACTGCTGGGCCACATTTGAAAGTGGAGCTAGCTATTGGGAATAATAGGTCAGGGACCTGATTATGGAAGGAGGTGGCTGACCAGGCAAGGTTAATTTGCCAAGGGTGAACAGATGGAGTCATTGAGTGAGTCAGCTAAAGCTGTGTTGGGGAGGTTAGGAAGGGCATTCACATATACAGAAAATCATCTGCCCTGCTGGACATTACTAAACTTGTGAAGCTCTTGATGTTGGCCCATCAATTATAATCATTTACAACAGGCAACAAAAGGTCCTTTTCTGAATGAATTCAAGGGATTAATATTAACATCCCAGCACTTAATTATGTTTTATATTAAGTGATAAATTTAAAGTGAGACACGGCCATCTGACCGATAGATGGCTGGCCCAAACAGGACAACACAAGAGTGCTTTCACTTAAAGCTAAACTTTACTAGTCTCAAGCTCTTACACACGTCCGCAACAAGATTAGTAAAACACCCCCAACCCTTGATAATTACCAAAGCTGAGTGTGGCTTTCAAGTGGCACAATGGCAGCCCGTCTGCTGGTGGGGAACACAAGATGCATCCAGAGGGAGACACCAGTCCCGAAGAGTCCCCCCCATCTCAAGCTTTTCCCCCTTATTTATACACTAGTAATAGAATGACATGTCCCTTAAAGAAACCTTGTTAAGTAAGCAGTTTCAAGCAAGAGACTCCTTCTGATTATTGATTAACCAGGTGTGGGTTTTTCCAGAGTCTGCAGCTCTGAGACCCCAATAGACATTCCTGCTCTTTTAAAATTCACGTATCGGCAACTTCAACACTATTCTTATCTGGAAGGACACGGGGTCAAGTTGCCCCTTCCGTGGCACTCCAAAACCCCCTCCCCTCTGGCCTTGGTCAAGCTGAGACTTCTTTACAGCCTGCTGACTAGGTTGCTTTTTAACAATAAGCCGTAGTGGTTTCAAGCACTTTACTGGTTTGCCAAAGTCTCCCCATACAGGACCATTAGATTATCTAGTCTGGCCTCATGTATCACACACACCATTACATTTCACTCAGTTACCCATGTGGAACCCAATAATTTTGACTAGCCTAAAGCATTTCAGTCCTCAGGAGACTAAACTTTTGTGTGCAACAGGCAGAAAACAGGAGAGACCAAGTGCTGTTGATACCAGTGCCTCTGCAATATCAGGAAACTGGTTACGTGAATATGCCCAAGATGATTCCACCTGGCGATCCATGCTACATGCTGCATATGAAGGCAAAACAAAGCAAGTCCCAGTCAGTCTGTTCTGGGAAAAAATTCTTCCTGTCTCTAAACCTAGGTGGTCACCTGGACCCTTAGTGTGTGAGTAATACATACCAGATAGCCATCTAAGAAAATACCATCTCCAATCACTTGTCAACCCTGTCTACTGTGCTATCTCCAGCTGTGGCCAGTCTCTGATTCTTCAGAGGAAGGTGGGAACAAAACAAAACAAAACACCATGTAGTGGTCCCTCAGCGTCAGGTGTGGAGAGAGGCCACTCTGACTAACTGCATCAGGCAACATTCAACAGTCAATTAGCAGTTTATTTAGCTCAGGCCCTCTGGGTGGGGCAGAGCAGTAAGCAGACTCTAGCCCAAGCCTCCTGGCTTGGGCAGACAGCAATCACAATGTATGGTTCTGGCCCTCGGTGCAAGGCAGAGCAATAAGCAAGGTTGCAGGCCTTTGGGTCTAAGGGAAGCATGTGGCCAATCGCCAGCTGTGAGGTTGGCAGCAAGGTGGAGTAGGGGGACCCGGGCCCTCGCTACTCCACCAGGTTCCAGCCCCGGGCCCCCCACACTGCCTCTCATCCTGGCAGCACAACTCAACCAAAGTCTGATTCCCTTGGGCTATTTCCTACCACCCTCTGTTGGCATGGCTTTGTAGTCACTGAGTCCTCAGTCGCTTCTGGGTAGATGGCTTACAGCAGTCCTAGTAACTCCTCTCCGCTTTTGGTCTCCTCTGGTGGCAGGGCATGGCATGGCTCGGTGCCTGTTCCGGAGTCCTGCAGAGGGTTTGAGATGTCTGCCTCCTTCCCTGGCTTGGCCCCACCTGAGCTGTAGGGCCCTTCCTTAATACTTCCTGTCCTGCCCCTGCACTTCTGGTGTGGGCGGCAGGGCTGATTTGGCTCTGCCCACAAGAGGGAGTGTGGTGGTCCCTCAGGCTTGGAGGTAGGCCATTCTGCCTCATGGCAAGCCACATAATAAATCTAGTGTACGAATTGAAAATAATCCTTCCTGTTCACTGCAGCCAACCAGCTGAAGCCATGAAGCATGAGATTTCATTTTAGTCATTGCCTTCACGAAGAGCTACAAATGTTATGATCATGTTGAGAGCCATGCACAGCTAAGCTCCCCATGGCCTGACGGGAGGGAATAAATAGGGGGAAATAATAGACTGCAATGCTGATCCATTACAAACATTGAATCTATCTCCCCATGTAAGTATTCTCACACTTCTTATCAAACTGTCTGTACTGGACTATCTTGATTATCACTTCAAAAGTTTTTTTTTCTCTTACTTAATTGGCCTCTCAGAGTTAGTAAGACAACTCCCACCTTTTCATGCTCTCTGTATGTGTATATATATCTCCTCAATATATGTTCCATTCTATGCATCCGTAGAAGTGGGCTGTAGCCCACGAAAGCTTATGTTCAAATAAATTTGTTAGTCTCTAAGGTGCCACAAGTACTCCTGTTCTTTTTGCGGATACAGACTAACACGGCTGCTACTCAATGCCAGAGGGGACCACCATGACCATCCAGCTCATCCCTCACATGCATGGACCATGATATTTTCTCCCAGAGACTGGATTAAAGCATGTATTTTAGAAAAATATACCTAATCTTGTTTCAAAGATTCCATGTGATAGAGTTCACTATCACCGCTGCTAAGCTGTTCCAGTGATTCATTATCCTCACTGCTAGGAAATTGCATCTTATTTCAAGATTGAATGTATAAGTACCTTTGCACAATAACTAAGTCAGCTCTCAACCTTCTCTTTGCTCCTTAAGCCTCACATTGTAAGGCTTGTTTTCCAACCTTAAGTCATTGTTGTGGCCTTTCTTTGAATTCTCTTCAGTATTTCCACATCCTTCTTGAAATGTGGACACCAGAACTGGACACAGTATTCCAGCAGTGGTCTTATCAATGCAGTGTACAGGTCTCTTGCTCTGCATTTGAGGTCTTCTATTTTATACCATTGCCAGCCAGGTAACTACTGATGTTACAATGTGTGGGAGTCAGTATATGAGGCCCAAGGACTGTTTCTGTATAAAGGGCTAATCCAAACAATATAGTCTCCAGTGTTCCAGTTTTATGTCTCCTGCACTGAAGCCATCAGCATGTACTTTGTGAGGATACTCCTCACTCCAATAGATTTAATTTCAGAATGTCTTTTTCCCCCTGAAATTCAGCCTAGCTTTTCTTTTCTCCTTCATATCCCATAATAACTAGTTATCCCTACTAATTAAGTCCTCTCCATTCCTGGTGTTTTCATCTTCAATATTTGTAGACTGTTATATGTCACCTTAGTGATTTATCCAACTTAGTGATTGCTTATCCAAGTAAAATATATTTCTTTGTTAATCTTTCCTCAAAAGTCAAACCCTCCTACCCAACTCCTCCATTACTGAACTTCCTCTAATTTGCCCAGAAGTGAACTTCAACCACAAGATGCAGAGATTACTGAGTGAGAGTCCATGGCTTGTGTTATAAAAGAGTTCAGACTAGATGATCAGAGCAACTTTAAAATCTATGAAGCCAAGAACACTACAGATGTGGCCTTACCAGATGCCTGTTTGGTTTGTGCTGTGATGCCTCGGAGTATGTAGCCCCAAACCACATAAGCCTTTTTTAATTTAAGTTGCCATATTGTTATGCACACTAAACAAAATGATCTAATTTGCTGTCCGTTACCAGCTCTTTCAACATTCAGTATTCTTATTGAAGAGTATCCTCACTTGTTTTAGCTTACATTTTCCTCGAGATGAATGCAATGTTATTTCCTCTGCATTCTTCTAACCCATCTATGACCCTCCGCATTATTTCTCTATCTTCACTGCTGTTTGCAACATCTCTCAATATTGGACCATCCATTAATTCCTATAGTGTTATTTACCTTTATTTCTACATAGTTAATGAACTTGTTCCACAAAAATGGACTTACAAGCAACCTACCAACCACTTTTCAGCAATTTGATATATTGTCACTTCTTATCCATTTTTATGGTCCTTTGGACAGTTTTCCATGCATGTGAGAATGTCCTTACACCAGCTGATTTTGTGAGGAAGATCCCAGGAGACGTTAAATAAAATGTGCACTGTCCTGTGAAGCAATCTAGTGCACTCCCCAAGCTTTATTTAAGTGCAGTGAATGTATCATAGTCTGAATACTATGCAGACACTCTTGAAGCTTTCGAGCATGCATTGACATACTAATTGCTTTATTTATCTGAAGTGGTGGCAAAGTGGATTTGCAGTGCTTTATTTTATATTATAGCGCTGTGCTCCTGAAATCTACTATTGACTATTGCATGCTGTTCTCACATAAATACAATCATTGTCCTGGGTAAAGCAGGTTAGCCGTTATATATATATATATATATTTTTAATTCCACAGAATAATGGTGGTCCAAATAAAAAGCTCCACTGACGTAGTAAAATAACTGTGGTACATAAAATTCTAGTCATTATCATGTAAGTGAATCATCATAATGCAGTTGCATTGTAGCATTTCCCATGGCCTTCTCAATAACGGTTGCAAAGTTTACCCAGAAGCACCCTATAAAATCCATAAACATTTTTCAAAGGAGTCAGATAGTGTTGAAAGCTTTGTTTTTTGTGTGTGCACCTTTTTGTTTTTGTTTTTTACTAACGCTCGTAAAATGAATAATGAATTGTGCATAAAAAAGCCACTCACAAACTGGTAGAAGAATAATATCAAAATCATTGCAGGAGTGTTAGACGTCTGAATTTTTGCATTTACAGGATATTTAAGTTGTGCTGTAGAAGCAGGAAATAAACATGCCAGTATTCATCACAAAAGCTGTATTTAATCTCAGAGACAGTACAATGCAACGCTCTACAGATCATATTCTTTGGAAGTTTATTTTGTAAACTTCAACTTTCCCCGAATCTGCTTCCTTGCTGTTTTGGCTTTGGACGTGAATTTGTGCTGTTCTTTGGAAGGTGCCATGTGCACTTAACGGAAGCACAGTGAATCTGATGTAAAATATGTGCTCCCGTAATACACACTGCATACTTGTTGCCACTTAAATCAAATCTCGGCAACATTTACTGCTGCCCTGAAATTGCTTTACTAACAGTTAGTTTTATTGCTTATTATTAGAGTCTGAATTACTTTCCCTGTGTTCATTCTGTATTGCAGCATAAATACCAATGGTCAGTGGTAGTATTCAAGAAGCTTGCCCATTGCCTTGAGGAAAGCAAGGTCCCTATTTTATTTTGGTTAGATCTAGCCGCAAGGACACAGATCTTAGTAAGGGGCAGCTTTCTACTGCAGAGCTGCAAAAGCATCCCAGTGGCTCGGCAGGTTTCCTCTTGTTCCATCTTGGCTCCCAGAGATAGGCCTGTATTAGCAAGATGGCCGCAGGCCAGGAAAGGACGGAAGCTCGTGTGTAACTCTATCCATTGACTGCAATAGGATTAGTCATATGCTTATAGAAAGGTATGGACTTTGGTGGTACGGAGGCCTAAGTAATTATCTACCATGATGCTGGCTCAGCTGGGCTGGCCAGAAAAGTGATGGGGGGGAATAGAGACAAAGCAGCACCCATTCCTGCACCCAGATTCAAGCTTCAGATACTCTGCGTAGGAGTCTACGGGGCGGGGCCCGGGGGGGGGGAAGAGTGGGGGGTTCTTTCTTGCCTTTTGTGCAGGAATGAAAGGCAACCCACCATCTAGCCCCATGTTGCCAGCCTCAAGCAGGGTTTCATGTCATCACAGGACTTTAAGTATTTGTTGGAATAGAGTTTCATTTCCTCATATATGAGGAATTCTGAAATCTTCCTGTGTATCCAGTGCAGCAGAAACAGCCCCTACTTTCATTCTTCTTGGACACATTTCACCTACCCCAAGAAGTGTAAGAAGCTGCTCCCATCTAGCTTTCAATCCACTTGGACAGCTGGGCAGTCAGGTACCAGATACAGTCTGTGGAATAATACCTGGTTCTTTTCAGCCATAGAGCTCAAAGCACTTGACAAAGGAGGTCGGTATCATTATTTCCATTTTTCAGATGGGAAAACTGAGGCAGAGAGTGACTTGCTAAAGGTCACCTAACAAACCAGTAGCAGAGCTAGTAATAGAACTCAGGTCTCCTACATCCAGGATGGTGTATAAACCACTAGACAGTACTGTGACATTGTATACCTTGGGGGAGCGTACTGTAATCTCCATATTCCTCATTTTCATATAATCGTGATCTTACATATAACCCATGCCTTGTAAGGTATCAGGGGAAAGGTTATGATCTGCTGAAAGTCATTTCTCTATCCATATATGTGCATCATTAATGCATATGAAGTTATGAGATTTGTGTTGTATGGTTGTCACTAAAACATGCTGTAAATTGGGGAATCAGCCAGATATTAGCTCCCCAGAGGCAACAGCAAGGAAAGTAACCAACGCCCAGGTGGGGTGTGAAACAATCCATCAACTGTCATTGTCCAGCAAAGGAGCTACAATGCAATGACTTACCTGCACGAGGCCACACCAGGGGAATTGCTCAACCTTGCTTGGGGAGACTCAGCAATGCCCCACAGACATGCCTAGACTTGTGTTCTTCAAGCACATGGAGGGAGAGTATAAAATAGACAACGTGGACACATACTGGGCCTTTTTCCTGCCCCCACCTATGTTTCAAGCAACCAAGACACTGAAAAGAAGACAAGACTCCAACACAGGAGATTGGCCCAGGTTTAAGGCACAAACCTGTATATTAAGGACTGCAATATCCAGTGGGATGAGAAAAACTGATTAATCTAGATGTTGCCCAGTCTAATAGAGTTGAGAGTTTAGACTGCGTTCTTATACTTCATTTTATTTTGGTAACTAACTCTGACTTGTTATGCTTTGACTTATAATCACTTAAAACCTATCTTTATAGTTAATAAATCTGTTTGTTTATTCTACCTGAAGCATTGCGTTTGGTTTGAAGTGTGTGAGAAGCTTCCCCTGGGATAACGAGCCTGGTACATATCAATTTCTTTGTTAAATTGATGAACTCATATAAGCTTGCAGCGTCCAGCAGGCATAACTGGACACTGCAAGATGGAGGTTCCTAGGGTTGTATCTGGGACCAGAGATATTGGCTAGTGGCATTCGGTTGCAAGTGTGTGAACAGCCCAGGAGTGGGGGCTCTCACAGCAGAGCAGGGTAAGACTGGCTCCCAGAGTCAAAGATTAGAGTGACCTAGCAGATCACCAGTCCAGATAACACCAGAGGAGAACGTCACAAATACTTCCACCTTTCAGGCACTGCCTCCATTCACCCCTAGCCTTCTGTTTGCTACTGTAAGTGAGAATGAGGGGAATATATTGTTCCAGATTGTTGCACTGATTGGGGTGCCAGGAATTTTTTAAGAAGACTCATGCCAAAATGTATGTATGTAGGAATTTGTTTAATATTTTAGGTTTAATGCATAATATTATAATCCCTTTATTGGGTGCATGGGTAGCATGCTCTTAACTGTTACAATTTAGTATCTGCTCATTAAGTGAAGGCTGCTTTGTTTTGCTCCTGCTAATTCTTGTGTCCTCCACACCAGGGTGCACCAGCTGAAAAGTGCTGGGTCTTTTGTGGAGTTCTGTTTTGAAAACTGGAGAAGCCCGTGATGTGGCTTCTCAGCTGGCACAATTTCCCCTGATTTTCAGTCAGGACAGCACTTTATTCCTAGAAAATAATTAAAAAAAAAGTCTAATCAATATACATGCATCATGCCTCTTAAATGGCAAAAGCCTGATCACACAACAAAGCAAAAACCACTTGGACAAAAGCAATATTGTGTGCAAGAGATGTATTCTACTGTACACTTAGTTCAAATGAAACAGATAAAGATAGTTCTGACCATGACAAGCACAGGTGGATGATTCCTTCTGCTTCAAAGTACATTACTTCTGAGTTGAGATGCAAAGAGATTTATTATTATCCTACAAAACAGACTTTCTCTTCCCTCATCCTCCTTCACATGTTGCTTATCTCTGCTCATGAACAGACAGTGATTACACTTACACTGCATTAAAGCAAGCAGCATTAGGACCAATTACGTAAAAATATTCATGCTGTTCTCTCAAATAAGGATTTCACTGTCACATGGATTTGTAGACTTTGATAGAACCCAGTATTGATCTCTCTCCTCTCTTCAGACCACTACAAACCAAAGGAAAGGGATATAGACACAGATACATTAAAAAAGAGCGAATAACCTTTTTTGTAGAGACAACAAAACACATCAATATTTGAATGCTCAATATTTGATTGTACTCATGTAGGTAACTGGAGCTATTAATAGACAGTGCTTTAGTTCTGTGTTTGAGCATCAACATAGGTGTTTTTTTCCAATAATGCTATTTTGTTATCTTTATATGGTATTATTTAATATATCTCTCGGGCAGCAATGATCAGCGTTCTTGTTGCACCACCTCTCAGTATCTGGCACAGTCCGGGGAAGCTAATGATCCTCCTAACAAACCAAATTCTACACGTTCATACTTGAAGAATCCTGATTTTGCCGGTTTCGGTAATCCTAAGAATGTGCAATCCTGCGGCTTCTATACCATTGGGCCCGCACTCCGAGTCCTTCAACTCAAGGTTGAGGGTTAATCGACAGCCAAAAGACACTTAATCGGCTTTCTTGCTCATCAACATGCTATCAATGCTATCTGCATACAAGAAACTCAGATTTCATCTAACGAAGTTGGCCAGTACAAGATTGACAGCTTCAACCTGATATGCCACGCTGCACACCGGAAGCACGGTCGTGCCACATATGAGTGGGCTACCATTTCAGACGCAGTCTGTCATCCACTGAATACTGTGATGTCATCAAGATTGGTGCATTCTGGATAGCAAACATCTACAAGCCTCCTAGCGTTAGCTGGGCTCAACAGATCCATGCTTACCACACCCAGCTGTTTACAGACAGCCGTCATACAGACGGGCTATAAAGTGGCTGATGCCAGAGGTGAGCAACTTGTGGACTGGCCTCATGAAATGATCTTGCCCTTGTTCATGGTCCAAAACAGCTCAGGACATTCCATTCTTCTAGATGGAACAGCAACTACTCCCCTGACTACTCCCAGCATCATGCCAAATCTTGCACAACTTTCCACACAGCCAGCACCGACCGTCACTGATCCATATTGGTTTTCAGCTACCAATTGTCATAAACACAAAGAACTAGTGGTGGAACCTGTGCAAAGCCAACTGGAGAAATACAACGAGGCATGGGAATGGAGTGGTGTAATGATACTGCTCCGCCACCTCCCGATAGAGCAGACTTATGGGTGTAGAGCCATCCCACATGGATATCACCCTACCTGGAAGAAGAGTGTGCCGCTCTACTCAAGCAGTACAAATCAAGTGGTGAACCAAATGTGGCTGACCACTTAATCTAAGCTCTGGGCTTCGCTGTCCAAGCCAGATGGGAGGAAAAGACCAAGAACCTGGACTTTACTCATTCCAGCTGCAAATGCTGGAGTTTACTTTGTCACCTTGGAATAGCCCAGCAACCACTGACCCCAAGTCAATTATATGTGAGTGCTAACCAAGTAGCCAGTTACCTGCTTCACATGGGAAAGACACCCCTGGGGAAAGGAGTGAAGAGTCAAGTCCAGAGCAAGTGGAGGGTCTTCTGCAGGCAACACAAATACTGAGCTTACCCTGAACCTTTCAGAGCTGGAGAGAGTGTTGTACAACATCAAGTTGGGCACTACCGCCGGCTATGACAACATCCTTCCAGAGTTCCTGAAACATCTTGGTCCATGTGCCCTCTCCTGGCTGGCTTAATTCTTCACAAGTGTCACCAATGAAGGAAGACTGCCAAAAGTCTGGTGCATGTGAAGTTATCGGCCACCTCAAACCTGGTAAAGACCTAAACCAGGCATCAAGCTACCACCTGATATCACTGCTTTCTGTGTGTTTTACAGTTCTAGAGTGCCTAATTTTACAGCGAATAATGCCAGAGGTGGAAAACATCTTGAATGTCGAGAAAATAGGTTTTCTACAAAGTCGAAGCACATGCAGTCCTTGCGCTAAACACATTAATTGAAAATGGTTTCCAAAGAAATCTGAAAATAGGCACTATTTTCATTGACTTCACTGCAGCGTATGGTACGGTGTGGCACACAGGTTTGCTTGTTAAAATATGAAGAGTCCTCCCACCATGGGTTACTGATGCCATTGAACTGCTACCCTGAGACAGGCGGTTCAGGGAGCATGTGGGTAAGAAAACAAGTGCTGGCGAAAAAATGAATGGACTACCCCAGGGGTCTGTTCTAGCCCCAGCCTTGTTCAACCTATAAATGACCTGCCATCAACTCAATCATATAAGTTCATCTATATGGATGACATTTGCTGCAGGCTACAGCTCCGACTTGCTCTGAGTTGGAGAAGACCTGAGTGACGACATTGCAAAGCGGCCCGACTACTGCAATACATGGCACCTTCAGCTTAGGCCCAGCAAGACGGTCTCTAGCACATTCCATCTCCACCATGCCAATGCTAAGAGGGAACTAAACATAATGAATGGCCAGAGGCTGAAGTATACCCAGTTTACTTAGGCATGACCCTCGATCGAACACTGACATACAAAAGCCACCTGAGTAAGATAGCAGTAAAAGTCGAGACATACAACTGACTCTTAGCAAACTGGCAAGTCCTTCATGGGAAGTGGATGCTCCAACCCTAAGGAACTCAGCCCTTGCCATCTCATACTCAATAGCAGACAGGGCCGGCTCCAGGCACCAGCTAAAGAAGCAGGTGCTTGGGATGGCCAATACTAAGGGGCGGCACTCTGGCCGCTATTGGGGCGGCACGTCCGGGTCTTCGGCGGCAATTCGGCGGCGGGTCCCTCAGTCCCTCTCGGAGTGAAGGACCTGCCGCTGAATTGCCACCGAAGAGTGGAGTGGCGCGATCGCGCTACCGCTGCTTTTTTTTTTTTTTCCACTTGGGGCGGCCCTGATAGCAGAGTACTGTACAACAGTATGAAATCGGTCGGCACACACCAAACTTGTTGACATGCAATTCAGCTCGACAACGAGCATCATCACAGGAACTCTCTGACAGACTTATCTTCCATGGCTTCCAGTTCTGAGCCACATTGCTCCCTCTCACATCAGGAGGGAGACTGCAGCCGATATAAGGAAAGTATATGGCCCCCATTATTGTAGCATGTCACACTATTACTGTACCCACCCACACAGCTCTCCTGTGGTGCAGAGCAGTGCTATTATCCCCATTGTACAGATGAGGAATGTAGGCACAGAGTGAGTAACGTCCAGGTTTTTAAAGGCATTTACACACCTAAAGATGCTGATGCCTAGTGCTATTTTCAAATGTGCCCAGGGTAACTCCCATAGATGCCTCTTTGCCTTTAAAAACTTGACCCTAAGTAGCTTGCCCAAGGTCACATAGGCAGTCTATGGCAGAGCAGGGATGGAACCCATTCCTCAAGAGTTTGGGGCTAGCACCCTAACTACTGGATCATACTTCCTCAGGCAACACATCTAATAAGAGTTTCAGGTGGTGGGGGGGATGGAATCAGCTGAGGGCCTGTACTACAGAGAAGGCTAGTCCACATGCATGTAGGTTATGATATGGCCCAGTGTTGTTATAAGTTGCATCCAAATGTCATCACACACTGTGCATATCTTTACATATTCACATAGCCTCTGTAATCCAAAGCCGTGCTGGCTGCATATGGGATCACCCAGACAGGGTGACAGCCCCCCTCTGAGAGGGTTCCTCCCCACACCTCTCAGTGCTGGTCTTCCTGTGCAGAGATTGTACCCTGTATACACAGCCACTAATGCTATGCCTAACAGCACACTGATATGAACAGTGAGCAGTAAACTGAAGACTCAGTGAACAGTCAGAAGGGTGCGGTAGTGGTTTGAGAGAAGTGAGTTTTAGCCAGAGCTGGCCTTAGGGAAAATGGCTCCCTTGCAGACTTGTATTTTGGTGCCTTTTCTTTGAGTTTAAGTACAGATAAAGAGTATGGTAACACACCTTGAGTTTACTGGAGAAGTTTTAAGTTATGGTAGGGGACTGTGTGCACCTCCAACAGAGACTACTGCAAACGGCACAGGTAGCCCGTATGCTCAGCACTGCATCACTGTAGTACATGAAACTCTGGCACCAGCAGCAAGAATGCTGGGTTGGCAACCATGCCAAGTGCCAGAGGGATGGCAGTGCTGTGAGGAACAAACTGAAGCCCAGCTCAGCACACGCCCAGCACGGGGTCTGTTTCCCTGAGCTGCCAAGAACCTGCCCTGGGAGCCCCGTTGCCTCTGCTTCTCAGTGCTGTCCAACTTCAGACACCACTGTGTGCCCCCAGGAGCACTCGCCATTTAGCTTGGGAGTCCCCCATCCTCCCCTGATCCATGGAATTTGGGGGTGAATGAGCAGCTACCCTGGCGGGCGGGCGGGCTGTGCCAGGCAACCTTGGGTGAATGCCGGAGACACTGGATGGAAGCAGCTCTTCCCCCGGTGCACTCCCCAACCCCCAGCCCAATGCAGACTGGCACATGGCACAGCCTTGGGGGCTAGGCCAGTCCTGGCCCCAGCCCGCCCTCCAGAGTGCTTCCCTGGGCCCACTGGGGTTCCCGCAGCGTGCCTCCGGGTCAGACCCTTCCCACCTTCAAGTTGCAAGAACACCCCATGCAACTTAAGCGTCTTTCCTGGCTAGAAGTCAGCCTGACCCGCCCACCCCCTCCACCGAGCCCACACACTGCATGGACCAACAAAGCCACCCACAAGTGGGGAGAGGAGCCCAGCGAGCGGGCACTCATCTCTTATCCTGCCCGGGTGCTGGCCCTCTCTTGACCATGGAGCCCCCCCGACCATGGTACCCTGGACAGTCACCCACAACGCTCACCCTTAAGGCCAGCCCTGGTTTTATCTGTGGCAGTTTCAGAGGTTCTTTTGATGAGTATGTACCGAGCTGTAATTTTATGTGTGAGGCAGCTGGAGTATTGCTAGACAGATGCATTGGATAAACAGTAAAATAATAATTGAATCATATTAAATAAGTATTAGGTTTTATTTCCCTCTTGGGGACAACCACTTGAAGAAAAGATATTGACCTATACTTGACCAGTCTGACACATCCAGTAGAGGGCAACAGTTTGCATCAAACACTAGCCATTGTTCTTCTGGTAGCGGCATCTGGGGACTCATGAGGATGGCAGAGGTGCTAGGTCTTTTGGGGGAAGGACACCATAAAGGGGGTTCTGAGACGAAGATGGGACTCTGAACTTACGCTCACCTGATCTTCACCAGCCCACCAATGTCAACCCCATCCCAAATCTAAATTCCCATCTTGGCTGCAGCAACACAGCAAGCTGTCACTTTCATTTAATTAAATTGTACTCTGTTAGAGCAACCTTCAAGGAGTGGGATGCAGTGCAGCAGGTTGTGAAACCCATATATTAATTATATTTCCAATGACCAAAGCAAGAACATATCACAAATCGTTTACTGCTATTTGCATGCTCAGCTTACTTATGCTATTAGGTCAGTTTCATTTTACTTTTCATTACACATCCACAGCCCTCTTAAAATAGTCGCATATTTTATCTTAGCCTCTGTTTTCCCATGCTCCTGATAAGTTATTTCTAGAACTACTGATGTTCATTTCAGTTTGGCATTAATGTTGTCTCCAAAGTGCCTGTATATTTGTTCCTGGTATCCTAAAGTAGTCATCAGATGACATTTTTTTTTTGTAAGAGAGTCTTCAAAATTGGTAAAAGACTTCCCTAATGAAATTTCAAAACCCTCTCACAGAATCACATAATTATGTTTCCCTTGAGCTCTGCAGTACTTCATTAACAGATACAAGGCAGGGAAATTACCTTTCTTGTCCAAGTGAGGTCCAATTTTAGGATCAGAGTCTAATAAATTAAACCATAAGAAGTCGAGGGACCTCTCTTAGCACTATTTACCAAGAAATTACTTGCATTTGAGCATTCAAGGAGATGGGCAGGAAAGGCCAGGCAAACTACGGACAAACAGTGACATGTTCAACCAGGGAAATGCAAAAGGAAACCTCACGCAGCTTGGTTCCTTCATTTGTGTCTTTAATGCCGAGAATAAAAGGTTCGGAGCAGAGACAAATAAGTACAAAAGATTAAAGGCCAGAGGCAGTGTTTTAATAAATGGTTTCACCAAATGCAGCCTTCTTGACTGCGATGAAAATCTTTATTCATGTTTTGCCTCTGGGGTTCTTATTCTTTCATTTTTATTTTATTTGTGCCCCTGGATAATTTCCCTTGAACTAAAGATACCAGCCCGATCCTATTGTTAGGCCAAGTTCACTGCTGGAGGGACTCCACCAACTTCAGTGGAATTACACAAGGGACAAAATTGGTCCCCCGTGCCTTTTTCTTATGGCTTTATTGGTTAATTGGGTAGTCTTTATGGGGTTTGTTTTGTTTTTTGTTTTTCCCTGGATTCAATTTTGCTTTCTGAGTTTCAGTACATGCAAGGTGACTTTAAACTTTCAAATTGGGGTATTGGAATTCAGCCTTTTAGGCAATTCCTCCAGTGCTAATTGAAAAGGGAGTTGGAGTCATCAAAATATTAAAAATACAAACCTTATCCCAAGCTAAGTTTTAACCCCAAAAAAGGAAGACGTGCCAGAGATTCCATGAAGACCACTAGGGACTAGTGACTTTGCTATTGTTATTGATTTTTACATGGAAGGGTCTCCAATACTAGAGTGATAGGCAGCAGTATAAAAACCCAAGACAAATATTTGAGAAATGGAAACAGAGGAGGATGCTGATTCAAAATCATACATGTAAACTTTCATTGCGATAAAATACAGACACTACAATTCTTCTGCATGGAGAGATGTTGCAATAGATCCTGTAGTGACATCTTCACAAAACACCTGACATTTTGGAGTGTAATGTTTTATGCCCATAGAAACCGCAGGCCATACATATACACACATTATAATTATTCTTATTTTAGCATCACACATTTAATTCAGAAATACCTATTAGAGATGAGTTCAAGTTAAAAATTTGGATACTGATGTGGATTTCAAAGATCCCAAAATTCAACGGTATTTGGTTCTGAGGTTCTTGTTCAACTCATTATAATAACGGGACACTGGCCAAATTCCATCCAGATCTAGGTTCAGATGACAAACTCCCACCCCTCTTCAGCCCTTCTCTACATCAGATCAGTGAAATTGAGCCTATATCAGATAATCAACTCTGTATATTTTCAATTCTTTCTAAGGCCAGAAAGAGAAGCCAGAGGATCAGTATGTGATCCGTGTAATCTGAGAAGTGCATTTTACATAAATATCATAGATTCATAGATTCTAGGACTGGAAGGGACCTCGAGAGGTCATCGAGTCCAGTCCCCTGCCCGCATGGCAGGACCAAATACTGTCTAGACCATCCCTGATAGACATTTATCTAACCTACTCTTAAATATCTCCAGAGATGGAGATTCCACAACCTCCCTAGGCAATTTATTCCAGTGTTTAACCACCCTGACAGTTAGGAACTTTTTCCTAATGTCCAACCTAGACCTTTCTTGCTGCAGTTTAAGCCCATTGCTTCTTGTTCTATCCTCAGAGGCTAAGGTGAACAAGTTTTCTCCCTCCTCCTTATGACACCCTTTTAGATACCTGAAAACTGCTATCATGTCCCCTCTCAGTCTTCTCTTTTCCAAACTAAACAAACCCAATTCTTTCAGCCTTCCTTCATAGGTCATGTTCTCAAGACCTTTAATCATTCTTGTTGCTCTTCTCTGGACCCTTTCCAATTTTCCAATATCTCCACACTACATCCAGTGTTTTTGTGGACAATCCTTCTTAAGTAATATAATTAACTGAGCCATATATGAAATGAGAAGTACATCCAGGTATCTCTATCCCTTCCCGTATTCCCTATTTGCAAGTGATAAAAATTGTCTCAAGTGTTCTCTTCGGCTTAAAGTACTGAAATGTTCTTACAGTATTTCTCTTCCATGAAATAAGCCAATAATTAAATTAATGCCAGAGTGGCAGCAGGCAAAACAGTCATTGGATGTCTAGTGCCACAGGTGTTTGCATGGAGTGATAACAATAGTCTCAATCAATGCAAAGACAGGGGACAATGATTGGTATTCACAATGCATCCCCTGTAAATACCCACCTGCAGCTTGTCTGCAGTCTGGAGAAACGGGCGATATAACTAGCAGATTGAATTCAAGGATTGCCAGGAATCTCGGTCAACCAGTCCAACAGGTTCCAGATGATGATTTTCTAATCCTAGGTCCAACATTTAAAGTACTCCAACGACTATATTCCACCATGCCTATTATTTCAGGCACACTCAAATCTACTTCTCTAATATGGTTACTGGTTCTCTGCAATATTGCTCCACCCAGTGTTTGCAAAGAGGAAAGCGTAGCAAAGCTCATGGCGAAACTGCATGATATGCCACATCTACCATTAAATAAAGACTTGTTTAATCCACCACATAGTCGTCTGCCTCTCGGCGCCCGTTGAGGATAAGTTTACTGGGTGAGGGATTTACGGTAGAGGATGTGTGGGGAGCTTCATGGTCCACAGAGAAAGTTACAAATAATTATCTTGTCTCAGACCCCACTCAACATCAACCAGGTTTTGATTTGCCATGAAGGCAATGGAGCCTTCTGAACCAGTTTCGTACCGGACATGGAATTTGTGCTGCAGTGGAATTTTGGTGGCATTTTAGAGACTGTCCACTATGTTTAGAGACTGTCCACAAACCATGACACATATTGGCGAGAACTTCAAAATGACTCAACTTCCTGGAGGTCTTCGTGCCTTGAACATCATGGATAAAAATGCTGTGACTTGGCTTGACCGGACTGCATACTCCAAATAATGAAAAAACGCACAAGGCCAAACATTTCATTTAAAGATATCCTTAACCACCTCCACTTTTCTAAACTGGGTAGCTGCTATGCACACACAACCCAACCAGCCACAGGCTGCATCTTAGCTTAGCTTACATTTAAATGATACGTTTCCTGCTAAAGGGATCCCAAAGCAATTTACAAACAATTTACAAACTTACACTAATATGCACCATATCTAGGAACCACCTTAATGCACCATAAAAATGCAGCCTCCTGCAGGCTGGAAATTAGCAACTGCTGAACAAAGCAGCAATCCTGCCCAATCATTTAGGATAGGAAGGATTGCAGTTAAACTGCAAAGGAATCTTAGTGCTATTCTGGCAACTTTACATCCCATTATGTAGTATCCTCTCACCTCCTCAGCAGCCCCCAGTTTAGGGAGTCGGTCAGGGAATGATGAGGACGCAGCCAGAGTATTCTATCGATTCTTGGCTGTGAAATGGCCATAAGGCCATTGCATCTGAGCCTATATTCCTATTTATTGATTTTGTGTCCCTTCAAAGGTATTGGCTGCTCAAACTTACACTGGTGATTGGATACGGCCAAATGTGAGCGGTGCAAAAGTAGCTCAAAGCCACCTTTGTCCATCCATGTCTCTCAATCAAGGACAGCTAAGCCAGGACAAAGCCTCTAACCTAAAAGTGCTGAGCAGAACATGTCTGTCCTGAAACCACCTCTTCTTTCTCTTTGAAGCAATCCCTGCAGCTGCTCTGCAATCATTCCTTTGGTTCCCAGCTGTTAAGGAATTACAGGGGCTACACGTACAGTCAAAAGGAAATCAGAACGGAGGCAAATACTTCATCTCTGTGGGTCAGTGAGAGATGGCAGCTGATAGAGAAACATGAGCTCTGTTGTAATGGGAACCTCCTTCATCTGAGCTCCTGAGCTGGGGCATTTATATCCAGATTGGTTTGGGGGGTGAATAGAATTTTCCACGCTCTGTGGAACCAACACCTCTTCAATCTCAATATCACAAATCACAGCTGCCTGGTTTCCCAAATTAAGAGATATCCTTGGGACTCTCTCCATATGGGCCTGACCCAAACCCCATTGAGGTCAGTGGAAAGACTCCCATTGACATCCAAGAACATTACATCCGGTCTCATCAGCACTCCCCGGACCTTATCCAGAAGCAGGCAATGGCAAAATAATGTGACTGTGAGGCTCTGAGACCAGGGCCTGATTTCACTGTGTAGTGGTGAAAGACTGAAAAAGATGGCAGTTGATGTAGTGATTAGTAGATCTGGGTTTGGTCCCCTGCTACAACTCATACTTCTTTTGCACATAGTGGGATCCGAGTAGGCACCTGTCTGCATCTTTAGGTGCCTAAATACCTTTAAAAATCTGGCCCTTATTCTCTCTGTGCCTTGGTTTCGTAAAATGAATGTGACAGCACTTCCTGGCCTCACAGGGCTGCTTTCGGGCTGAACATATGAAAGATTGGGAAGCCCTCTGATATTATGGCAATGGGGGCTGTAGATAGTTAACTG
This sequence comes from Terrapene triunguis, assembly GCF_002925995.2. Taxonomy (NCBI): domain Eukaryota; kingdom Metazoa; phylum Chordata; order Testudines; family Emydidae; genus Terrapene; species Terrapene triunguis. The sequence continues at coordinate 102,068,997 of NW_020664409.1, read as the reverse complement.
ATACCTTAACCTTGCATCCCTTATATGGTGAATGCTTAGTGTCTGATTTTCAATGAGACTGAGACTCCCAGTGAAATCAATGGGAGCTTTGGTTCCTCAGCACCTCTGGCAAGCAGACCACTAGACTATAAGTCCAGATTTATAGAGCCACTAGACATGATACAAAACCCGTTGACTTCACTGGCAACTGGATCACACCCTAAAGGTATCTTTTTAGGTACTGCTACCACTCTACCTGTCCTCCAATGTATTCATAAGGTCCGAAGACAGCCCTTTAAACAGAGGGCAGCTGGTCAAAGCTATCAGTCCGCTCAAACACACCTTTGAAACTTATCAAACTAGAAGCTATCCTGTCCTTTCAAGCACCAGCTGTTTTTGTGTTTTTTGATGTTAACACCTCTTTGCAAAGGTTAATATTGATGCTTCATGTAAAAAATTATTTATTTTAGCATTATGCAGCATATATGCCAGTTGAAAGTAAGAATTGGCCATCACGTATTGAAACATACGGTGAAGTATTTCAATGATCTTATTTCCATGCTTGCAGAAATATTAAAAATCTGCCATATATTGCACTTACACATGCACAGCACAGTATAATTTGAATAAATCTGCTCTCATAATTAATTTACTTTAATTAGAATAAGGTGTCAGATCAATTGCTTTTCTTTCACGATGGCTTAAAAAGTCTATATTTAATCTCCCTATTGTTAGCTATAGTTTTCTCATTATCTACCTCTATAAAAATCTATAGTTATTCTCCTTTGTAAATTTTAAGAAAAACAGATTATCTCTGTGTTTAAGAAATAGGTAATTCTGTTTATTTGCAGGAAATAAATACGTTCTGGGTAAGAGCCACAGCTGGTGCAAATCCATGTAGCCGTACTGATTTTAATGGTGCTACACTGACTTGCACTAGCTGTGCATATGGGTCTTTATCTTTTGAGGAATAACCACAGTAAATATGTTCTAATCTCCCACATATACGTGCATATTGCCTCCTCACCCTCTTTGCTGAACCCTTCAGATGAAAAACATATTGATGCACAAAAAGAATTGTAGATGTGTCAGACACCAAGACATGACCAGTGAAGTAGTATCTATTTTGTGGGTCTATTTTGCAGACTGTGTTGTACAAAGAGACATCCTTAGAAGAGCTGGGTGAATTTTTTTGGTCGCAACTTTTTGGGGTTAAAAAGTGCAGATACAGTAAAAGTGAAACATTTCGCACATTTGTGTCAATTTGGCCAAATTGTTTCCAGGAAAAAAATAAATTCTGAAAAACTCTGAACATCTTGTGTCAACCTTTTCAAAATGAAACATTAGCTTTTGTAAATTCCAAATAAATGTTTTGTTTAATTTTATTTTTAAATGTTAAAACATGTCTGAAATTGAAATGAAATATTTGGTTTCAGGTTGAACAAAATATTTGTTTGACAAAATATTTTAGTTTTACTTTTTGATTCACCAAACTTTAAAAAAAAAATCAATTTTTGGCTTGATCCAAAACAAACTTTTTTTCTGATGTTTTCAGAATTAAAAATCTCTTATTCACCCAGCCCTAAAATATAGTGTTGTACCTTTCTTCTCTACACAACATTAATAGTAGAGTATTTTGGTGGGGATTGGTCTTGCTTTGAGCAGGGGGTTGGACTAGATGACCTTGTGAGGTCCCTTCCAACCCTGATATTCTATGATTCTAGAGGGAAACCACACAGAGCCACCTTGGTTCCATATAGCCATGTCTCAAACTATATACAAACATACAGGACCTAAATATATACCCCACTGCTCTGTTCATATCTGGTGGCCTTTACAATGCAACACGGGGAGGACCCATTTAAAGGGTTGCCAAGCGGCTATTTAAAAGGATACCACCCAAATCCTTTACACTGCATATAGGTATCTAGAATAATAGATGTAATTAACACAGAAAAACTAGGCAACAAAGTGAAATTAATTTAAAATTTTTTAGGCCTAATTCTCAAATGAGACTCAAACCTAGCAGCTAAAATTTCACTTGCAATTACGTGTGCACTGTTTTGCAAGTGCAAATCAGATATTGCACATTGTAGTATTTAGATGTCTTGCTGCTTGATTAGCTGCCTAAACTACATTATTTGCTGTGAAAGTGACTGCATGACCTGTCACTCTGGGAGAATGTGATCTTTGTCCCCTTCCAGTTGCTAACCTACATAATAGGATAAGCGTCTACTAGAGCTGCCAGCTGGAGAAGTCACTCCTTTAATTCAAGCTATGGAAATACTCTTAGTGCTGGATATTCCTGCTGATGAACCCTAGTTGGAGGCTGAGGGTATCTAAAAAATTAAGGTGATTTTTTTTTAACTTAACCCTTTGATTTCACTCTCAAGTTGTCTGGCTACTGGATTTCCAGAGTCCTTGATAATGAATAATATTTTTTTTTCGCTGTTCCCAACTGGCAAGCCCCTTTTTTGCTTCCTTGCATTTCTGAGGGAGCTGAAATTCCCATGGCTGGTTTTGTCTGTCTGTTTACTTCTCATGTCGGTGTACTAGCCTGAGTGAAGCCACGAGCAGAGCTCCCGCGGTGCATGGTGTTTATTAGTTAACTGTTGCAAGTGACCAGTGTTCTGTAGATGTGGAATTTCTCCAGAAATGATCTTTGATTGTAAAGCTTCTAATTAAAGAAGACCAAGATCACATTAAAAGCAAGTCATGTTCTATACTTACACCTAGTGACTTTGATTCAATCCTTTAGTCTCTCATAAGACTGCTGCTAAACAGGATGCCGCTGAAACTAGGCAATGCGGAGGAAGCTTTGAACACGGTAAGATGCAAATATCAAAAGTTCAAGCCATGGATAAGAGATGCTATCTTCCATCTGATTGAAACAACAATGAAATGCCAGACTTAATGGGGACATGCTCCAAAGCATCTGCGGAGGAAAGACTTGAAGGCCCTTAGGCAGAAGTAGCTGAACATGAAGGTTAGAGTTCACAAAGAAGTTGCAAAGAAGCATGAGCCTGCTTTTATTTCTTAAGAAAAGCTCAATGTTTACTAGAGAGAGTGCACAGATATTGCTTGATCTACATCCACAGCAAACTGATGCTTCAAGCTGGAATCCAGCGCCCAAACTAGATGAAGTGCTATGTCAATATTTCTCTAGAAATTCCAAAGTACATAATCCTTTAGGAAGAGTCTTACCTTGCCGGGCTCTCCTAGTGTGGGGGAATTCTGACTTGAGATCATAGAATATCAGGGTTGGAAGGAACCTCAGGAGATCATCTAGTCCAGTGGTTCCCAAACTTGTTCCACTGCTTGTGCAGGGAAAGCCCCTGGCGGGCCGGGACGGTTTGTTTACCTGCCAAGTCTGCAGGTTCGGCCAATCACAGCTCCCAGTGGCCGCAGTTCGCTGCTCCAGGCCAATGGGAGCCGCGATTGGCCAAACCTGCAGACGTGGCAGGTAAACAAACCGGCCCGGCCCGCCAGGGGCTTTCCCTGCACAAGCAGTGGAACAAGTTTGGGAACCACTGGACTAGTCCAACCCCCTGCTCAAAGCAGGACCAATACCCAATTAAATCATCCAACAGATTTTTGCCTCATATCCCTAAATGGCCCCCTCAAGGATTGAACTCACAACCCTGGGTTTAGCGGGCCAATGCTCAAACCACTGAGCTATCTTGGTGCTTTTCCCCTGTGGGTTGTTCCACATACTCACAGAAATCAGGGAGAGAGAGAAAATACCTACTAGATAATCTGACCCATTTCCTGACACTTTAGGATTGATGCCTACAGTATATCTCTTATTGCTTTATTCAGATTAGCTGTCGACATCACAATTGCTGGGGCTTCCATCACTTCCCTTAAGCATCTATTACAGAGTCTAATAAAGCACATTTCTGGAATAGGATTCTTTCCTAATATTCAGCCTAACATTTCCCTTTTGTAATTTCATCTTGTGACGCACCCATGTACAGAACAGTTTAGTTAGATGGGTGCATTGGGGTGTTTTCTGCATTCCTCTGAAGCATCTTAAAACATGCAAATGGACCGATGATCTAGTGTGCTATGGGAGTTCCACCAGTTGAGAATGGCTTATAAAAAAATTAATGCATGCCAGCAGACATATCTTATTGGTGTAAGTGTAGCTGCTCAATACATTTACTCCTCATTCTACTGCTATTGGGCAGTGCTCTTGGGGTTACATTCTTTCCTCAGATAGCATGCATAATATTTTGCATCTCTATAGTGCATTTCATACATGGGTCTTCTGGAGCCCCCCCACTCCACAGATCAGCAGCAGTGCTGTAATAGCTAGGGCTGTCCCCTGACTGACAACGGGGAATGAGGAAACAAAGGAGGTTGGTCTCTGTAGCCTCGCAGAGCTCTGGTTGGCTATAGAGCTGGCAGAAAATCTCAGCCCGATCACCTGCTGCAGCAGGAGCTATGTGGGCTGCTGGAGGGGCCACGGGCGGCAGCTGCTGGGACACAGTTGGCCGAGCGTCAGAGCTCCAGGCCGAGAGACAGGCCCAGGGAGCAGCCTGAGTGTGTGGCCCCTGTGAGAGCCTGCATCACACACGAGAACCAGCCAGAGCCCAACGGGAAGGAGGCTCCTGATGGGCGACTGGGGGCACTGAGATGCTGTGTTCGCTGATAAAAGTGACTGTTACTGATACAGCGGAGTAGTTGTTACTGATTGTGGTGCAGGGGTGATTTCTGGGTGAATTCCCACCTTGCCAAAGGCTGTAGGAGGGGTCTCCAGCCCAAGGACAAAGAATGGTCATTGGGAACTGATTACTGGCAAGGGGAGTGCCCTCCACCTTCTCAAAAGGCTTTACATGCCCCGGGACAAAGTTGTGCCTGGCCCTTCTGCAATGGGGCTGAGTGCACAAGGAATCTCCCTTCCTTACTCCCTGGTTCTCTTCACCTGATCAGTGCTGGTCACAATCCCGGCCCCTGTCACTGCCCCCTGCCTAGCCCTCCCTGAGACAGAAGCCAGGACAAAGGGGAAAAGGAAGAGGGAAGGGCATGTCCCTGCCCTCCCCTCCACAACAGCAAGCTCTGGGGAGTGGAGCAGCAGCTGCTCCTATTGCATCATGCTGCCTGGTGCAGCTCCACTCTGCCTCTGATGCAGGGCTGTGGCTAAAACCCCACACCAGCCCTCTAACAAATTAGGCCACAACACCCCTGCAGGGCAAGTAGGTATTTCAGCTGAGTCATTTGCAGCACAAAGAGGTTCAGAGCCTTGCCCAGGGTGGTAGTGGTGGAGCTGGAAATGGATGCCAGAAGTCCAGCCTGCTGGGTACCTGCTCTGACAACTAAGCAAAGGCGATCTCCATGCTCTTAGCTGCTGTCCTCTAATAGGTAACTGCTCGTTGAAAGGTAACCATTCTAAAGCTGTTCAAGACACATAAACGTGCGCTCCCTTGAAGTTTGGGGGAGCGTCCTGTTGTTTTACCCTACATACGGTGATGGTGAAGCCCTCAGAGGAAATCTCAATGTGAATTAAGCAGGGAGGAAACCAATCTCTAAAAGAAAGCGACATTTTTTTGGCATTCCAGGAACAAAACAAAACACAGCGGGAAAAAATGCTGCCAAGCCTGATCAAATTGCCCTGCTTTCAGAGACAAGCAAACGGCTTGCGACAAAGCTTGAGGAAGAGCACATTGTGTCTCGAAAACACTCCGAGCAGGCTGGCTACATTCCCAACCCCGGTGCTGCCAAGCAGACCTTTTCTGTCAGATAAATAATAGAGGAGGCCAGAGAGTTTAGACATGCACCATATCAAAGAATTGAGAGTTTTAAAGTTGCTCAGAAGGAACTCGCTGCTCAGTAGATTTTGAATCTGAGCAGGTGATCTAGCCACTTTTTTCATTATTCTGGGGCTATCCGTAGAATCATAGAATTGTAGGACTGGAAGGGACCTTGAGAGGTCATCTAGTCCAGTCCCCTGCACTCAAGGCAGGACTAAGTATTATCCAGACCGTCCCTGACAGATGTTTCTCCAACCTGGTCTTGGAAATCTCCAATGATGGAGATTCCACAACCTCCCTAGGTAATTTATTCCAGTGCTTAACTACCCTGACAATTAGGAAGTTTTTCCTAATTCCCAACCTAAACTGCCTTGCTGTGATTTAAGCCCATTGCTTCTTGTCCTATCGTCAGAGGTTAAAAAGAACAATTTTTCTACCTCTTTGTGGCAACCTTTTATGTACTTGAAAACCGTTTTTGTGTCCCCTCTCAGTCTTCTCTTCTCCAGACTCAACAAACCCATTTTTTTTCAATCTTCCCTCATAAGTCATGTTTTCTAGACCTTTAATAATTTTTGTTGCTCTTTGGGTGTGCATTGGGGATAATACACACCCACCCACCAGCTTCTATTATGCATTTTCATCTGATATTCTTGGCAAGATACTAACATGAAAGGGACAGACAGGGACTTACTATTCATCATGCCTGGGTCAATCTTATTTATTGTACAGAAAGTTGTAAACACGGCTTTTTCCAAGTCACAAGCGTGTTGCAACCTCATTATTAATATTAAAGAATGAAAGCCTCATGACACTTAGCGTGAGAGCAGTACTGGGCATACGGGCTGGGGGGGGGGAAAAACAATTCCTTTTCATAAAAATTTTGAGGCTTCAAAATGTGGTTTCATTCTGATGTGGAATGAAAACGAGATTTAAAAAAATGTGAAAGATAAGGGAAGCCCAAAATGGCTAGGCACCCAGTGGTTAGGGCATTTAACGGGGATGTGGTAAGCCCAGGTTCAAGTCCCTGCTCTTTCTGAGTCAATCATTTGTTCAAGTTCGCCTTTTGTAGTGGTTCTATTTTGTTTAAATAAGAGGGGGTAAATAGCAACTGACTCGATCGCCCAGGGAGTCAGGTTCAAATCCCTATTGCAGGCAGAGCAGCAACTTGCAGCGGCTTCATTTTCCTGAGTGCCCGAACCCCTGAAGTATTCTTTCTCTTTCTCCTGTTCTGATTAGAAATTCCATCCTGGACCTGAAAAACCGACCCAATTAAATTTTTCATTGAAACCGATATGCTTATATGAAACATTTTGGTTATGATGAAACAGCATTTTTCAAAAGAAAAGGGTTTTGTCTAACATTTTCCAACCGGCTGTGGTTGGGAACCTCTCCTTCATTATATACCTCATCACCTTCAGCTCCAAGTGCAAGGCACAATTCATCAATCTACCTTCTCTAATCTAAACACAGAGGGTAGGTGTGTGTGGAAAAAAACCCAAACAAGACTATGCTGCATACACAATTGTCCCCCTGGGAAGAGAGTGAGAGAGAGAGAGAGAGAGCAAATCACACATGACAGATGTTAGTCACATTGCTTAATGATGCTACTGGAAGGCACCAGGATACTACAGGGATGACGGTGATATAACAGTCTATATAGAACAGAGTGGAATAGAATTTCCTGATTCTTCCTTCCTCCCCTCTCCTTCCCCCCCCCCCCCCCGCAGTTTTTACATCTATGCAAAGATGTTGTACTGGTTCAACTAACAATGCCATGTTGCACCCGTTTAGTTAAACTGGTCCAATTTAATGTGTGAACTTGCTGCATCAGTTTAAACATGGGTTACATTAATTTTGCTGTAAAATTTACAGGAGCAAGCTAACCGGCCATAAGCCAGGTTTAAACAGATATGAGTGTCCACAAATTAATTAAGCATCAATTTCACTAACAGTGCAACATTCAACCTTTAGTTAAACCACTTCAACTTTGTGCATAGACCAGGCCTCAGCTGCGTGACCTTTAAATTTCTTGTCATATGTAAGGTGTCTATTCATGTAATAGGCACCATGGAAACTTCGTGGAATGAGGATATCCAACGGGACATGGTAATAGCAGGATACAAAATATAAAGAAACAACAAAGTAGGTCATGCTGGTGGGGGAGTGGCACTATATGTGAGAGAAAGCATAGAGTCAAACGAAGTACAAATCTTAAATGAATAAAACTCTACCATAGTCTCTATGGATCGCAATTCCATGCTTTAAGAATATAGCAAGAGGAATATCTACCGACCATAAGATCAGGATGGTGACAGTGATTGTGAAATGTTCAGTGAGATTAGAGAGGCTGCAAAGGCAGAAAATGCAATAATAATGGTGGAATTCAACTAGCCTCATATTGACTGGGTACATGTCATCTCAGGACAGGATATAGAGAGAAAATTTATAGACAACATAAATGACTGCTTCTTGGAGTACCTTCTCCTGGAACTACAAGGGGAGAGACAATTCTTGATTTAGTCCTAAGTGGCACAAACAGGATCTGATCCAGTGGGTGAATATAGGTGAACTGCTTGGTAATAGCAACCATGCTGTATTTAAATTTAACTTCCTTGTAGTGGGAAAATGCCAAAGAAACCCACCACAGTAGCATTTAACTTCCAAAAGGGGAACTACAAAAAAATGAGGATGCTCATTTAATTGGAATTAAAAAGAATAGTCGCAAGAATGAAATGTCTGCAAGCTGCATGGACACTATTTAAAAACACCATAACAGAGGTTCAAACTAAATGTATTCCCCAAAATAATAATATCATAAAAAAAAAAGTAAGAGAACCAAAACAATGCCACCATGCTAACCACCTCTTTTACTCTCCAAAGCAGAGTAAAACAGGTGGTTAGCAGCAAAATGGCATCCTTTAAAAATTGGAAGACAAATCCTACTGAGGAAAATAAGAAGGAGCATAAACTCTGGCAAGTCAAGTGTAAAAGTATAATAAGCTAGGCCAAGAAAGAATGCGAGGAGCAACAAAATCTAACGGCAATTTTTCTTAAAGTCCGTCAGAAGCAGGAAGCTTGCCAAACAGTCAGTGTGGACACTGGACAATCAAAGTGCTAAGGGAGCTTTTAAAGATGACAAGGACATTGCAGAGAAGCTAAATGAATTCCTTGCATTGGTCTTCATGGCAAAGGATGCGGGTGAGATCCCCAGACTCGATTAATTATTTTTCGGTGACAAATCTGAGGAACTATTCAAGATCGAGGTGCTCAATAAAAGAGGTTTTGGAACAAATTGATAAATTAAACAGTAATAAGTCACCAGGACCAGATAGTATTCACTCAAGAGTTCTGAAGGAACTTAAATACGAACTAGTAGAACTACTAACTGTGGTATGTACCCTATTATTTAAATCAGCCTCGGTTCCAGATGACTGGAGGATAGCAAATGTAACACCAATTTTTTTTTAAAGGCTCCAGTAACGATCCTGGCAACTACAGGCCGGTAAGACTAACTTCGATTCCAGGCAAATTGGTTGAAACTACAGTAAAATGCAAAATTATGAGACACATAGTTAAACATGATATGGTGGGGAGGAGACAACATGGCTCTTGTCAAGGGAAAATAGACCTCACCAAACTAGTAGAATTCTTCGAAGGTTTTAATAAACTTGTTGACAAGGGTGATCCAGTTGATACTGTGTACTTGGATTTTTAGAAAGCCTTGGACAATGTCCCACACCAAAGAATCTTATGCAAACTAAATAGTCCTGGGTAAAGTCATGCATCAATAACTTTTTAAAAGTTAGGAAACAAAGAAGAATCCCATACACTGCTACAGACACTAGGGACCGAGTGGCTAGGCAGCAGTTCTGCAGAAAAGGACCTAGGGGTTACAGTGCACAAGAAGCTGGATATGAGTCAACAGTGTGCCCTTGTTGCCAAGAAGGCTAACGGCATTTTGGGCTGTATAAGTAGGAGTATTGCCATCAGATCGAGGGATATGATCGTTCCCCTCTATTTGGCATTGGTGAGGTCTCATCTGGAGTACTGTGTCCAGTTTTGGGCCCCACACTACAAGAACGATGTGGAAAAATTGGAAAGAGTCTAGCAGAGGGCAACAAAAACGATTAGGGAACTGGAGCACATGACTTATGGAGAGAGGCTGAGGGAACTGGGATTGTTTAGTCTGCAGAAGAGAAGAATGAGGGGGGATTTGATAGCTGCTTTCAACTACCTGAAAGGGGGCTCCAAAGAGGATGGATCTAGACTGTTCTCAGTGGTACCAGATGACAAAACAAGGAGTAATGGTCTCAAGTTGCAGTGGGGGAGGTTTCGGTTGGATTTTAGGAAAAACTTTTTCACTAGGAGGGTGGTGAAGCACTGGAATGGGTTACCTAGGGAAGTGGTGGAATCTTCTTCCTTAGAGGTTTTTAAGGTCAGGCTTGACAAAGCCCTGGCTGGGATGATTTAGTAGGGGATTGGTCCTGCTTTGAGCAGGGGGTTGGACTAAATGACCTCCTGAGGTCCCTTCCAACCCTGATATTCTGTGATTCTATGAAAGGGTAGGATACATAATTAGTTTTCACAATGAAGAGAGGGAAATAGTGGCATTCCCCAGTGATTTGTACCTGGACCTGTGCTGTTCAACATATTCATAAACGGTCTAGAAAAAGGGGTCAACAGTGAGGTGGCAAAATTTGCAGATGATACAAAATTATTCAAGATAGTTAAGTCCAAAGTGTTGTCCGTGGAATTACAAAGGGAACTCACAAAATTGGGCGACTGGGTGACAAAATGGCAGATGAAATTCAGTGTTGGTAAGTGCAAAGTAATGCACATTGAAAAACATAATCCCAACTATACGTATAAAACGATGGGATCTAAATTAGCTGTTACCACTCAAGAAAGAGATCTTGGAGTCATCATGGATAGTTCTCTGAAAACATCTGCTCAGTGTGCAGCGGCAGTCAAAAAAGCGAACAGAATGTTAGGAACCATTAGGAAAATGATAGCTAATTAAACAGAAAACATCCCAATGCCACTATATAAATCCATGGTACGCCCATACCTTGCAAACTGCATGCTGTTCTGGTTGTGCCATCTCTCTCTCTCTCTCTACACACACACACACACACACACACGCACATTGGAAAAGGTGCAGAGAAGGGTAATGAAAATTATTAGGGCTATGGAACATCTTCCATGTGAGGATAGATTAAAAAGACTGGAGTGGTTCAGTTTAGAAAAGAGACAACTAAGGGGGGGATAGGACAGAGATCTATAAAACCATAAAAGGTATGAAGAAAGTGAATAATAGGGAAGTGTTATTTACTCCTTTACATAATACAAGTACCAGGGATCACCCAATGATATTAATAGTCAGCAGGTTGAAAACAAACATAAGGAAGTACTTCTTCACACAATGCACAGTCAATCTGTGGAACTCATTGCCATGGGATGTTGTGAAGACCAAAAATATAACTGGGTTAAAAAAAGAATTAGATAAGTTCATGGAGGATAGGTCCATCAATGGCTATTAGCCAAGATGGTCAGAGACACAACTCCTTGCTCCAGATATCCCTAAACCTCCAACTGCCAGAAGCATCTGGCATTGGCCACTGTCAGCGACAGAATACTGGGCTAGATGGACCATTGGCCTGACCCATTGTGATCATTCTTCTGACACTAAAAGCCAAATTGTACCTTTAAGTATACAGGCTCACCTCCTACTGATATTAGTGGAAGTTGCTTGGGCATATATGAGGGCAGTATTTATCATTAAAGGTGAGCAAACATGTAAAAGTTTGGGTCACTCTAAACATAGAATTAAGGTATCTGCATACTTGTAGGCAAGGTTAATATTTCAAGCGCCACCTAGTTGTTCCAATTCTCCAGTGGCATGATGGTCCTGTATCAGAATTTCATATGAAACTGAATGATTGAAATGGCTAAGATCTCTCTATTTATTCTCCATGCATGGGGTAGGTTCAAAATGTTTCATTTCATACATCATTTACTACTTGCCACAGTCATTTTATAAAGTCATCTTTTGCCTTCTCTGGAAATGAAGAGAAAATAATTTCTAAGTTTGGAAATTTCTGTGGACAACATATTGTGTTAGATCCTCAATGGGTGTAAATCAGCAGAGAACCACTGAGTTGAAGGGTGTACTGCCTATTTATGCCTACTAGGCCTGACTCAAAAGTTAGTGGAGCTACACCAATAACCAGTGCATGTGAGACCAGCAGTAAATCTCTTGTCTCTAATTGGCACCTTGGTCAATGATTAATGTGCATTTACAGCAGGAGATTTGAGCTTTGTCCATCCATGTAGATCCAAGCTAAATCTACCTCAAGAGCGAATCAACCATATATCAATGTCATTTAACATTTTCATACCCTTTTCCTACTGTTCACTATGCTGCACTCCTGTGAAGACCCTTCCCACCGGCTCAGAGACTAAATCACCTGGCACCAAACTCAGTCTCCAGAGGCTGACACACATAGTAATAGAGAAAGCATAGTCATCCACTAACTTACACTTCACACAGGGTGTTCAGGTCCAGGTTTTTATTCAGGCTCATTCCTAATTAATTCACCCTCCCTCCCTTATTCCCAAAATTGAGTTCCTTGCCTTTAAGCCTGAATCAACACGCATCTCTTTCTTATATTTGGAGCAGGGTGGGAATACCATCTGCTGACATATGCTGTCAGGAGTGAGGCCAGCTCTACACTAAAAAGCTAGGTTGACCCAGCTATGTCACTCAACGGTGTGAAAAATCCACAACCCGGAGTGATATAGTTAAAATGACCTCACCCCCAGGGTAGACAGCACTAGGTTGATTGAAGAATTCTTTCATCGACCTACCTACCACTGCTCAGGGAGTTGGATTAACTACAGTAATGGAAGAACCCCTCCCATCCCTGTAGTGAGTGTCTACACTCACACTATAGATGTGCTGCACTAGCTGTTTATGTGTAGATATAGCCTGAGATATAAGCCCCTTTATTTCAGTGGGATTACTCATTGAGTAAATTATTGTTCAAGGGAGTTAAGGTGATAGAATCCGGCTGTAACCATTCATAGGTGCCACATGACCTAGAAACCACTTCCTGGGATGTTGCTTCCCACCCAAGCCCAGTAAACAAATACCATTTGTTATATTTGGGATGCAGGTGTCCATCAAAGTAAATGAACTTGGATACTTTGGAATGTCAGTTTTTAAACCTGAAGCTTGATTCCTTGGGCATTTAATGACACTAGAAGCAACAGAATGCTTGTAAACACCCCCTCATTACTCAAGACAGTGTGAGAACTGGAAGGGAATGAATGGTCATTCTTGCTATGTTCCTAGCATACACACAAAGATATAGAGGAAAACATAAATATTCTTTCTAGCAATGTAACATTACTTTATTTTCAGATACCTAACACACAACAACCAAGAAAACAGAGACAGACAAAGCAGGCTGCTCCCTAAGACAGAGAGGCACCATCAACCCACTTTGCTGAAGGCTGGCTCTTTTCACATTCCCCATGAGGACCCAGATCACACAGCTTCCCTATAGATTTCTCTAGCCTGCAAGCTGGACCAAAAAAAACCCTTATAATTTAAAGTGATACCTTGTAATTTTAACACAGTTTTCAATACACCATTCTCTGAAACAAAACAGAACGCTTAATCAGCTGAGCATTCTTCCCCAGTTGGCCTTGGTTCACTCTGCCTATGCTCAGCACCCCTAAGAGTGAAGAAGATGAAGAAAATATAAAAAAGAGAAAGGCCAAGCTCAGAGTCTTCTCAAGCACAAGTGTGTCTGTTTGTCTGAGGCAAGCGACACAGTGTGAACCAGAAAACAGTAAGTATGTAGCAAATCCTCCATCTGCTCAGGCTTGAAATAAGGACATTGCAGAGCTCATCTGCAGACGGATGTTGCTAGTTAATGTGATTTCCAACAAACCATTCATTAAATTCATAGCTGCACCTGACACCCATTAACGTGTTCCTGCTTACAAGTTTGTCTCAAAATAGGCTATTCTGCAACTTTAGGAAGTTGTGCACACCAGATTATAGCAAACAGCAGGAAATGGGGTGGAGAAGGGTAGATGCAGATTAGGTACATTTACTGTGGACATGTGAAGCCGCATTGAGATGCTGATTCCATGAATACCCAGCACAACAAAGTAGAAATCCAGTCTTCTAAGTCACTCTCAACTTCTCATCCAAACAAACTTTGGGGCAGATCCTGGGACACTCACAGGAGAAGGGATGCAGAAGTAGGAATGTTGTGCGTAAACAGCAGCACTGTAGTTTAAATGAGCTGACATAGACTAGAATCTGATCAGCCATCTGCAGGGAATTACAGAAGCAATCTGAAGAGAGGTTTTTATAAGACCTGTACAAATTTTGGCAGTTTTAATTTGAAGGCCGGAGCAAACCTTTGTTGTTGTTTTTTGGGGGCGGGTGGATTTCATTCACTTCATGATATTATTAATTTTGATACTGAACCAAACCAAAATCCCAAAGCAATTTCAAGCTGAAAATATCAACTTTTGCTTGGTTTCGTGTCAAGCCCATACAAAAAGAGTGCCATGTTCACATTGTCTCCACCCAAAAATAAATTGATGAAGGTTCATTTGAGCCTGACACTGGACTTGCTGAAAGATTCACTATACCTAGGTAAGCCTTTGGGTGTAGCTAACCCAGGTTTTATAACAAATATACAAGCCAGGCCTGTTTGTCTTGGCTTTGTTCCAAATGTTTCACAGTGATTTTAGTGAGAGTTTAGCACTGGAAAGAGATCAAACAAAATCGTTTGCATCAATACCAACTTCTCTTCTCAGAGATCTGAGGTCATCTTTGATTGTATAAAGACTTTCTGCACAATGGTCAATTGTCTCTACATGGACTATCATTAATGTGAGATCCCTAGCATTTCTAGGGTATCTTGCAGCCTTCTTGTGTTCTTTTAAGGGCATGATGATCAACCAATATTCATTCAGAGTCCCTCTGGCTGATGTACCTAGATATCCCAAAAGTGAACGTTGGTGAATGGAATTTCTGTGGAACCAGGCAGACTCTTTAATCCTCTCACCTGCAACTTCAGTTAAGTGAAGACAAAACTTTTAATTAACTTCTACTTTGCCTTCAGACAATTACATACCTTGGCCACAATTTCCAAAATTGTTGAGCACCCAGGGGATCGCATTGAACTCAGCAGTGCTGGTTGGTATTGAAAATCAGACCACTTATTTTGATGTTCATATATGGATGTAGGAGCCTAACTTTAGGGTCTTGGTTTTGAAAGTCATGGCCCCTTACTCCAAACGCTGTCATGGCAGAGGTTATTGCTGATGCCTGGGAATCAGTATGGGCCATACTGGAAAAAGGCTATAGCTAAAGAAATCACTCTATCTTTACAAGCTGCTTCACTGAGACAGCAAAAGCACCTGGTGCTTTGTCAGTGTTACTCTGCATAACTACAGGGCTTTTCAGCTACCTTGATAGCCTAGATGGTAGGTTAAGACTGAGGCTAGGTCTACACTACCCGCCTGAATCGGCGGGTAGAAATCGACCTCTCGGGGATCGATTTATCGCGTCCCGTTGGGACGCGACAATCGATCCCCGAATCGACGCTCTTACTCCACCAGCGGAGGTGGGAGTAAGCGCCGTCGACGGGAAGCCGCAGAGGTCGATTTTGCCGCCGTCCCTACAGCGGGGTAAGTCGACTGCGATACGTCGAATTCAGCTACGCTATTCGCGTAGCTGAATTTGCGTATCTTAAATCGACCCCTCCCCTGTAGTGAAGACCTGCCCTGAGACTAGCAATCAGGTGGCCAGGCTGACAGGAGTCATGGATTGCTTGTTTCTGCAACATTTGTAATTAAAAGGAGTCAATAATACAGCTCTCGTTCTTCCAGGCCACTAATCTTGGAGAATAAGTAGATCACTAAACCCCTACCCTTCCAAATGGAATGACGCTGGCAGCGTGAACCCCTACTCCAGAGCTGAGAAAAGTCATTGGACTGACCTCAGCTCAAAAATGTTCTATTAAACTGCAAAAAGAAGAGTGAAAGGAAATTGGTTCAGATCAAAATTGTTATAACGGGGCACAAAGGGTGTCCTTGATGAAACATTATTGCTCTTTGAGGCATCAGCTCTGTACCATGGTGGATGCCCTGTCATCTGGGCAATGCTCCAGAAGTATATATATATATATATATATATATATATATATATATAGTATTTTGAATTTGCCACAAGTGATTTTAGGATAGTTCAGACAATTCTTCTTGGTGCGTACATCGTTTTGCTGTTGGCATAACCATTTTCTAAGCTTGTAGGCCCTAATTTGGCGAGGTGCATAATTACACACCTAACTTCAAGCATGAGAGTGGTCCCACTGATGTTGCTGGAACTGCTCACTTGCTTAAAGTTCAGCAAATGGCTCTGTACCTTCCTGAATCACAATTTTTATTAGTGTGTATTACCCGTGTTTTACCATTTATGGATCTTCCATTTGTACTGATCGACCTTTGTTGTGCTTACATAATACTTGAGCAGTGGCACCAGGAGATGCCTGAGCAGTAAATAATGAACCTGAAGGCAAGTGAAATTCACCCCATTTGGGGTTTTGTTACAGACCCACAACTCAGCTCAAGTTTTCCACCATTTGCCAGCGCTCAGAAACCTCACAGCAAACTTAACCTACGTTTTGATTCAAAGGAATGTGTGCCACAAGCTTATTGATTTACACAGAGGAAGTTGGGAAAACTTTACATTCAGATCTATATTCAGACTTTGTCTCGGTTCCATTTCTAGTTTTCCTAGGTTTTGATCCTAAAAAAGATCTTGTCTTCATATGTTCCTTCAGATTAATTTTGCTTTGAGTGTTCAGGGTTTGTTCAAAGTCAGAACTCTACCTGATATGAACAAGTATGGACCTGTGTGTGTAAAAACCAAGACCAAAAAAAAGAGGTTTCTATGAAACACTATCCCTTTCGCACAGCTCTTATAATATTATACTATTTTGTATAGCAAGTTTCAGACAACCTGTATCCCAAAATCTTTCACTGAGTTAAATACTATGAGAGAGGGAGAGTAGGTGAGGTAGTATCTTTTATTGGACCTAATTCAGTTGGTGAGAGAGACAAGTTTTTGAGTTTACACATAGCTCTTCTTCTGGACCTGAAGAAGGTAAAAGTTTCCGAGTAAAGATGGAAGAAGGTTTACATAAGAAATTTATATAAGAAAATTGAAAAATGAAGAAATTGTACAAAGACACTGTCTCATATATTCTGGTAAAGTGGATGCAGTGTTCTGTTTTTGTTACAAAATATTTGGTGTTGGCAAGCATAGTCTCATTGATGGTGGTTCTCAAGTGGTTCTCAACTTGAAAGCTTGCTTCTCTCACCAGCAGAAGCTGGTCTAATAAAAGTTGCTACCTCACTCACCTTGTGTCTCTAATGTTCTGGGACCAACACGGCTACAAGAATGCTGCAAACAATACTGAATACTATAAGACAGCAAAGGGGGACAGTGAAGGGGAATATGGTGTTAATATTGAACTCTTATGTCCTCCCAGATACTCTGTTACCACCAAAGTTAAACTATTTGCAACAACCCCCCAAATTACAGGTTAAATAGCTGTGTGATGTCTGATTGTGCACACAATGACCCATTTGAACATTCAGCGACATATTTTACACATGGAACTTTCTCTTTGAACTTTTATAGGGATATTCTGGGGGTGGGGGTGCAAGACAGTTCTAACTTTGAAAATGTGACCCTCAACATCCAAGTCATTAAAATAGCTGTAAAACCAACAGAGGAAATGAGACCACTGACCTCAAGCTTCCATCTTTGAGCTCTGCATCCGTCTTACTCACCACAGTTTCTCTTTCCTCCATATTGCAACATATAATGACCAGGCACCCCTAGAATCTTCAAAGCTACATTCTGGAATGTTACCAAGTTCAGCTCTTTTATTTTTTCTGAGAGTGATGAAGAGAGAAGGCTGGCTGTACCAAATGCAGCGATGACTGTGTTGGATGGCTGGATACAGACTGAAATCTGTGTGCATCTCTTTTGCAGAGTATCTATCTATCTATCTATCTATCTATCTATCACCATGAGGGGAACATTTTCAAATCATCTAAGTGAGTTAGCAGCCTCTGTCCCATTGAAAATGTTACCCCGAGCGCTTCTGTAGTATTTGGGACTAGAAGCCTATGGAGCCTGGTATCACCACTGCAGAAGGCTCTCTAAGCTTTGGTCTGAGTAGCTCCAAATACCTAGGACTCTGGAAAGTTCATTCCTAATGTGAGTTCAAATTTAGCAGTTTAGGCTTATCTTTAAAGTGACAACACACTGAAAGAAATATTTGCCAGTACTTAGTGTTTATTGATTTCCAGTGTAGTAGTGCCCAGAGGTCTCTATAAGGACCAAGGACCAATAGGGTAGGCTCTGTCCAAACACATGCAAAAACATGGTCCCTGCCAGGGAGAGTTTACAATCTAAGGGCAGGTCCACACTGGGGCGGGGGATCGATATAGGAAACGCAACTTCAGCTACGAGAATAGCGTAGCTGAAGTCGACATTTCCTAGATCGAACTAAGTTTACTTACTGCGGGTCCACGCGGCGCAGGCAGGCTCCCCCGTCGACAGTGCTTCCTCCTCTCGGCGAGCAGGAGTTCCGCAGTTGACGGGGGAGCGCTTCTGGGATCGATCTATCGCATCCAGATGAGACGCGATAAATCGATCCCAGAAGATCGATCTCTACCCGCCGAATTGGGCGGGTAGTGTGGACCTACCCTAAGATTTATATTATGATTAATAATATTCATTTTCATTCTGCTGGTGCCCACACTTTGCAAGGGTCTGTCTACACCTGTAAGAGGGTATAGTCCCCAAAGAGATTAATCTATGGGGCTGCTACTTAACAAGAATGGGAGGGGCAGATTCAAGCCCTAAAAAAGTTATAAAACAAGTTATTTTCAGCACTCCTATCAGATACTTATGTAATTCTGAGTATTTCTGTAAAGGGCTCTGGGCTTTCTTTGCTGTTCCTGATATATATCTCACCAGGAGTGTGTCCCTGTGGGTGGCTTTGGGCACAGCTTGTTCTTCGCCCCCCTGCACGCAAGAACTCTGCCAACCCAGCTGAGCTATCACTTCACAGTGGCAGGGACAGAACATGCTGCACCTCTTTGCAATGTAACGAACATTAGCATTTTCACATACCGTAGCAGCAATTCAGGGGGTGCCACTCATGAGTACACCAGACTGCTTCCCCCTAAGGCCTGTACATTAAAAATTCCTGCAGCGAGGGGGGAGGGAGTTCTGATACTTCCACACAAATTGTTGACCACCCTTACCACCTATGGCCTGGAAACACCACTCATAAACAGTATGTGTGGCTGTCTGTCTGTCTGTCTCCCCCCCGCCCCCCGATAATGCAATTAACCCTTGCTCCATCAAAGTGTTAAAATCCCAGATAGTTGAGTCACCAACTGTTCGCTAACATTTCATTTGCTGTTAATAATGACTTTATAGCAGCTGATGTGCAAAGCTCTCTATACACATTAATTACCCTCTGGTATTGGCAAGTATTATCATCCCCATTTCACAGATGTGGAAACTTGAGGCACAGAGAGATTAAGTGAGCTGTCCAATTTCATGGCAAAAGTCATTGGTCAAGCTGAGTATACCCCTGATCCAAGCATGATCATGATATATTTATTTGTATTATAGTAGTGCCTTGAGGTTCCATTGTGCTAGAACCTGCATATACATGCAGCCAAAGTTCTTCCCCCAAAGAGCTTAAAAACCAAATAGGTGGGGCTAACACAGAGAGGTGAACTCACTTGCCTAAGGTCACAAATCAAGTCAGCAGTAGAACAGGGAATAGAACCGAAGTGTGTTGCTTCCTAATCCAGGATTCTAACCACTAGGATCTGCTGCCTCTCATGCATGCAGCTGTATTCCCCTCAGTGAGCTTGCAGCAGCTTTCTGCTTCATTTTGTGCTGTGATTACGGGCAAAGAAAACATGTTTCAAAACCTAACGCTCTCTGTCATTTATTTCAGAAATACTGTATTTCAGCCACCGATTAGCCTGAAGAAAAATGTAGGCATTACAAGCTTGTTTTTGTTCTGAATTGGTTATTTAATATACAACTCTGCTGCAGCGTGGTTATCAGAATTTAGTACACCACCTGCAATTGCTTCAGCTTAACGATCCGAATCTAGTCTGACTTGACACCAGTGTTACTCCGGAATAACCAGATTGGTTTCAATGGTGTTACTTCTCGTTTACACCAGTATAGGTGAGAAGAGGATCAGATCAGTATGTTTATGGAGCAGGCTTACTACTATTGCCTTTCAATACGTGCAATAAATCCATCTTCAGGACTATTCTCTTTGATTAAGATTAAATCGTGGATACACGTTAAATGTTGGCCATCAGAGCTCATTTCAGAACTATATTAAGGAATTTATGGGGCTGTTTCCCCATGGAAAATATTGCATAAGAAATCCTGTCTCATACTCAGCACTACAGCATCTGAGTTTGCTTTTTTTCCCCCTTGATCTCACCACACAGTTGCGGCAGCTTTTGGGCAGCAGGGAGATGAGAGAGGAGAGATAGGGTGCCATCCACCCCTTGCAATATTTCTCCTTTAGGGTTTGGGCAGAAATCAGCTCAGAGGTTATTGCCATGAAACAAACTGCAATGCCCTTCCATAGCTTCAACAAGAGAGGACTAGGGCTTAGCCAGTAGAGGGGGGCAAACTATGGCCCGCAGGCCACATTCGGCCGGCAGGACCTTTCCCTCTGGCCCCCTGCCAGGGAGCGGGATCAGGACAGGCTTGCGGAGGAGCCAGCCCAACTCCCTGGCAGCGTGGTGAGTGGGACGGAGGCTAGCCCCTAGCCCCTCCCCTTCTGCTCCCCTCCCTCCCTGACTCCCTTGCAGTCACAGTTCCCCCAGTGCCTGGGCAGCGTGGCTGCAACTCCGGCTGGGCGGCTTGGCTATAGTGCCGCCAGACCTGGTGCTCCAGGGCAGCGCGGTCAGGGGGCAGGGAGCAGGGGGAGTTCCAGGAGGACTGCAGGGGGCGGTCAAGGGCCCTGGGCCCTGCTGCCAGGGACAGAGGCAGAGCAAGCCAGGGCCCCCCTCCACCCCCAGCAGCCAAGCCCAGACAGGGAGCGAGCCCTGCCCGACTTCCAGGGAGAGCAGCCAAATGAGCATGGGAAATGCACAGGGAAAGGACTGAGCCCCCATTTCCCCCACCCCACAGGTAAAGTGGGGTGGGGCGAGCAGGGAAGGTTGGATAGGGGGTGGAGGGCCCCAGGGGGATGGTCAGGGGGTGGGGAGCAGGGGAGATTGGATAGGGGCGGGGGTTCCAGGGGTGGTCAGGGGTGGGGAGCAGGGGGGGTTGGATGGGGGGGATTTTGGGGGCCTGGATAGGGGGCAGGGGCCAGGCCATGCCTCGCTGTTTGGGGAGGCATAGCCTCCCCCAGCCTTCCCTACCTGGCCCTCCATACAATTTCTGTACCCGATGTGGCCCTACGGCCAAAATGATTGCCTACTCCTGCCCTAAAGACTATGCACCACGAGCTAGAAAGGCCAGGGAACTTGGTTGAGCAGGCGGCACTCTGCATGGTGATCTCTGAGCTCTGTTCCCTGAGCTCCCAACAGATCTGCCCTATTTCAAAGGACCTACCAATGTCTTCATCCATGCGGAGCCAAACATTCCCCCTTGATGAGGGTGCTACAATAATTTCCATAGTTTTGGGCACATCTTTTACCCTCCCGTGGGTTTATTGACAGGAGGTTGGGATTTAGTGCTGTATCTAGAGGACTCATGATCTGATTATTTGAAAAAATCCCTTTTTACAAAAAACCTGGGTGCTGAAAGGTATAGAGTTAAAGAAAAAAAGGTTTGTTTTTCACTAGGGCTGTCAAGCGAATAAAAAAATTAATTGCGATTAATCACACGATTAAAAAAATAAATTGCAATTAATTGCATGATTAAGCACACTGTTAAATAATAATAGAATACCATTTATTTAAATATTTTTGGATATTTTCTACATTTTTAAATATATTGATTTCCATTACAACACAGAATACAAAGTGTACAGTGCTCACTTTATATTTCTTTTTGATTACAAGGATTTGCACTATAAAAAACCCCAAAGAAATAGTATTTTTCAATTCACTTAATACAAGTACTGTAGTGCAATCTCTTTTTCGTGAAAGTTGAACTTACAAATGTAGAACTATGTACAAAAAAACTGCATTCAAAAATAAAACAGTGTAAAATTTTAGAGCCTGCAAGTCCGCTCAGTCCTACTTCTTGTTCAACCAATCGCTCAGACAAACAAGTTTGTTTACATTTGCAGGAGATAATGCTGCCCGCTTCTTGTTTACAATGTCACCTGAAAGTGAGAACAGGCATTTGCATGGCACTGTTGTAGCCGGCGTCGCAAGATATTTATGTGCGAGATGCGCTCAAGATTCATATATCCCTTCTGGCTTCCACCACCATTCCAGGGGACATGCTGATGAAGGATTCTGCTCAATAACAATCCAAAGCAGTGGGAACCGATGCATATTCATTTTCATTATGAGAGTCAGATGCCACCAGCAGAAGGTTAATTTTCTTTTTTGGTGGTTCGGGTTCTGTAGTTTCCGCATTGGAGTTTTGCTCTTTTAAGACTTCTGAAAGCATGCTCCACACCTCGTCCCTCCCAGATTTTGGAAGGCACTTCAGATTCTTAAATCTTGGGTCGAGTGCTGTAGCCATCTTTAGAAATCTCACATTAGTACCTTCTTTGCGTTTTGTCAAATCTTCAGTGAAAGTGTTCTTAAAATGAACAACATGTGCTGGGTCATCATCTGAGACTGCTGTAACATGAAATATATGGCAGAATGTGGGTCAAACAAAGAGCAGGGGACATACAATTCTCCCCCAAGGAGTTCAGTCACAAATTTAATCAATGCATTCTTTTTTTTAATGAGCGTCATCAGCATGGAAGCATTTCCTCTAGAATGGTGCTGTGGCAAAAAGGTGCTGCGTTCTTCAGATGTATAAAGGGGAGTAGTGAGTAGGAGCAGGGAGGAGATTTCATCTGCATATATGGCATTGGTCAGACTGATTCTAGAACACTACATCCAGTTCTGGAGTCCACATTTTAAGAAGAAGGTTGAAAAATTGGAGGAGGGTGCAGAAAAGAGCCCCACACACACACAAAAAAAGATTTGCGGGTGAGAGAAAATGGTCTTATAATGAGAGACTTAAAGAGCTTAGTCTGTTTAGTTATCAGAAAGAAGATTGAGAGGTGACTGATTCAAGTGAATAAGTACCTTCACAGGGAGAAAATACAGGGTACTTAAAGGGCTTTCCATTTGAGTGGAGAAAGGCATAACAAGACACAATGACTCGAAATTAGAGAAATTCAGATTAGAAGTAAGGTACACATTTGTAACAGTGAAGGTGATTAACCATTTGAACAAACTACGAAAGGAGCCATTGGATTCTCCATCTCTTGATGTCTTCAAATCAAGACTGGGCACCTTTCTGGAGGATATGGTTTGGTCAATAACAACTTATCTGGAATGTTATAATACTCAATACAACATAAACAACAGTCCATTGCTAACTTTGCCCTGGGTTTCCCTGAAGCAATTTAGTACTCATCTCTGTCATATTTTTTCTTTTTCACTTCACTGGATTTGTTGGTGCACCAGGTACTCAATTCAATGCAAGACAGAGAGGGGATCAGAGGCAAAACCAAATGCATGCATGACACGGAGAAAGCCTTGTGGCCCTGCACAATAATAGTGCCCTCTGTAGGAGGGTCTAGATGGATTGCTCAGAGGAATGGAGCTACCGCAGATAACGAGAACTCCTCTTCTGGCCTTCAGACTTTATAAGGGGGGAATGAATATATACATATATTTCAAAATGTGTGTCATTAAATCCCTCAGGCAAATTGCTTAAAAACCATCGGAATGAATCCATCTAAAGCCACCTACAGCAGCTCCTCTAAAAACACAAAGGAAACAACTAACTAAAGACATCTATAAATAAAATCTTTCCATGGAAAACAAAATGAAAATGACATAATGTGACAGCTCTGGATTTACTGTGGTATTGTTCAGGGTAATAGCTCTACTGCTGTGATGATGAAGGTTCAGGGACATCCTGAAATGCTAAGGGATTGTGATATTTTGTCCTCACAGTTTCTGTAAAAGAATATTGTGCTGCTTAAATAGTAGGTGTGTAACCAACAGCCACCAAAGTAATAATATCTAAGGCTGTGAGGAGCTTTTGTTCTGAAACCATGTGAAACCCCATCTCTTTTTGTGGGAGGGGGTTGGGACAAAACTGAAACCTGGCACAGATTGCATTTCAAGCAAACCCAATACCTCCCCAGTAGTTTAATGGAGGGATTCATGGCAGCATGCAATACCAGTGTTTTACATGGTTTCTTCCCCAAAGCAGCTAAAACATGGTTGCCCTGGGTATTATTTTAAGTTTTCCCAATTGTTAAAGAAAGAACTCAAAGACTGGGCTAGACAATTGGTATGCTATGACAGCCATTTATAATAGTTTCCAAGTTCCCTTAATAGAGTCATACCTTTTAATGCCAGAAAGGACCATTAAATCATCTAGTGCAACTTCCTGTAGAGCATAGGCCATATAATTTTTACCCGTTACCCTTCTATTGAACCCAATAATGTGTGTTTGGCTGAAACACATCTCCCACAAAGACATCCAGTCTTGATCTGAAGCCTTCAAGAGATGGAGAATGTACCACTTTCCCACAGTAGTTTGTTCTAATGATTAATCACCACACTGCCTTATTTCTACTTTGAATTTGTCTGGTTTTATGTTCCAGCCATTGCTTCTTCAAATGCTTTTATGCATTAGATTAAACAGTCCATTATTGCCTGGTATTTTCTCCCCATGGAGGTACTTATAAACCATAATACTGATGGTAAGTAATACTTGTATAAAGCAATCACCTATCAATCTTCTTTTTGATAAATGGAACAGACTGAGCTCACTAGATTTGTTTGATTTGTTACTTCTTGTGTCTCAGCATATGCTTAGGCTGTAAACTCTTTGAAGCAGGGACCATCTCTTTGTTACATGTACGTACAGCCCCTAGCACAGTGGAGTCTCAATCCATATTCCAGTGTCTCATTGATTCAATTCATACTTCATTTTCCATCGTTCACATCTTTCCATGTGTGCAATACATTTATTATGATTTAATCACTCTCCATCCTAGTCCTTTACAAAATTAATTTCCTAATACTTTTTTCCAGTATAAATTAGATTTTAAAAATATCTTTGTGTAATTTTTTTAATGCTGTTGGCTTGTGCGAATGAGAGGTGTTTTTAAAGGCCCAGAGCTCCTGAACTAATATTCTTTGACCTTCACTTGGTCATTCTAGTAACCATAAGTGAACCTGTGTACTGTGTGCCTTGGAAAACTTGGGTTCAATGGCAAATGGACAAAGAGAATGTAGAGGATCAGATCCGCAGCTGGTGTAAAGTAAATTCCATTGAAATCCATGGACCTATCTCAAGTTACACAAGATGAAGGTTGTAAAAAGCAACAGAAGGTCCTGTGGCACCTTTAAGACTAACAGAAGTATTGGAGCATAAGCTTTCGTGGGTGAATGCCCACTTCATCAGACGCAAGTAATGGAAATTTCCAGAGGCAGGTATAAATCAGTATGGAGATAACGAGGTTAGTTCAATCAGGGAGGGTGAGGTGCTCTGCTAGCAGTTGAGGTGTGAACACCAAGGGAGGAGAAACTGCTTCTGTAGTTGGATAGCCATTCACAGTCTTTGTTT
>NW_020664409.1:102009907-102042998 GCF_002925995.2 Terrapene triunguis | reverse complement strand
CTATTCCATCCTCCTTTGCCAAGGAATAGGCTTACACTATCCCTGACATGTGGTTGGTCCTCCCTTGTCCTCTTCCCAGCGAGAGAATTGTGTCTGTGTGTTGGAGTGTTGGTTTGTTTGGGTAGGGGCTTTTTTTCTATTTAGATTGCAGGTTCTTTCAGCCAGCAAATGTCTCTTACTATTTATCTATAGAGTTCCTAGTGCAACGCAGTTCCAGTCTTTGCTGGGGCATCTATGCGCAACTGTAATTTGTAGCTCCTTGGTGTCTACAAAATGTAGACTCCCTACAGCCCCTAGCCCTCTTCATCTTTATGGTGGCTTCCTTTAGGGATAGCTCAGTGGTTTAAGCATTGGCCTGCTAAACCCAGGGTTGTCAGTTCAATCCTTGAGGGGGCCATTTAGGGATCTAGGACAAAAATCTGTCTGGGGGTTGGTCCTTCTTTGAGGAGGGGGTTGGCCTAGATGACCTCCTGAGGTCCTTTCCCACCCTGATATTCTATGCTTGCCTCATCTGTGTTTTTGCATATCATAAAACCACCAGACACTGTGACACAGCAGGCATCGTTTGCTCAGGAGTGGCCCAGGACTGAATCTGCCAAGGCTACT
Organism: Terrapene triunguis; assembly: GCF_002925995.2. NCBI lineage: Eukaryota > Metazoa > Chordata > Testudines > Emydidae > Terrapene > Terrapene triunguis. The sequence continues at coordinate 102,042,392 of NW_020664409.1, read as the reverse complement.
TAGAGGTCATAGCTGGCCATGATAAAGTAGTGTGATGAGTGGGCCTGCATTTGCATTGCTTTACTCAATCCAGAACAGAGCCCCTTCCATTTCTGAGCACTGCATTTCACTCACAGATTGTTTTTAGTCTTTTTGTTTTTATTTTCCCCAAGAATCTGAAGACAAAAGATGGTGCTGGCAGGAGCTGAATTCTTGCTTATGTTTTAGTTTCTAGTTACACATGAGTGGGTGGCAAAGGCCCAATTATTTTGCTCCTTTGATATTTTTTATTTCAGACATTTGTTTTTTTAAAGCCCTACTGGGATCAGAACGAAAGCATTGAAGTACAATTTTCTTTTCAGATTCTGTTTGTTCCTTTTATCTATCTTCCCAATTTGGCTAGCTTTCCGTCTGCTCTAGCTTATATCTAGGACTGTTAGCTCTAAGACTGGGGTGGTTTTTAAAGCCACCTTTGCCTTCACTACACCACCTCCAAACGTGCACCAAGTGCCACTCAGCCAGCCTATAAATTACAACACCACTAGGATCATTATTTCTACTGTGGTAGTGTTTCTAGTAGTAGGAAGGAACCCAGTCAAGAATCAGGGCTCCATGAATAACACAGAGAACTCACAATCTAGGATTTATATAACACACAGCAGGTGAATAAAAAGACAAATGGGTGAGGGAAAAGGCGGGAGTGGGAGGGCCAGGTAAGAGTACATGCAGCAGTGTAGCCAACGCTCATGATCTTGTCACAAGTCTCATGTTTGGTGTTTTTCTTAAAGCTGCAGCTCCTGGAGTCATGGGATTATGTGGGAATATCAACTCTGATTGTTTTTAATTAAATTTCTAGCTTTCACGGTTGCATAGAAAAATCTTGAAAATGTGACCTGAAGATGCCCTTAAAGGTTCAAAATCAGAAGAGAGTTGTGTGTGTGTGAATAATCTTGTGATATTTATGTCAGTTTCAATATTTTGTGGGGCCTGACTCCTGATTTTTGAATGCTCGAGACTGGCAGTGCTGCAGGTGGGTTAGGTCAAGACTTTGGGCCTAAATCTGGAATCCATTCTTTGCATGGTAAAATAAGATATCCCATCTTTAGTACAATACAGACTAATCTATACCACCCCTAGTCATGAAACACATTGTTTAGTCAAATAGTTGCAGTCAGAACGATATATAGAGCTCATTCTCTTACCAATATAGAGTGAACTGATTTTTGAGCCACATGTTTACTTATTTAGTTGTGTTGCACAAAATCAATGACAAAACTCTCATTGACTTCAGTGGGGCCAAGATTTCACACAAGGAGTTTATTTGAGAGAGGAGGGGATCTATGGAAGATGTTCGAAGAAGTTCAAGGTGTCCAAGAACTGGACTAGGAGTATGCCTGTTGGATCCCAAAACTTTTAGGGGGTCCCAAAATGTATTTTGTAAGGGAGTCTGACATGTGGTAGGTCCAGAATGACTTGAGCTTTACCCCACTCCTAGCCTTTATATGTCTGTTTTAATTCCGAGCCCTATAGTTCTCAGTGCACGTAGAACCAGTAGCAATTTAATTTAACACAGCTTTGTAGTAGCTATGTTCTTCCATTGCAGGGACCCCTTTCCCCAACCTTGTCCTATCCCCAGTGCACAGTGGTGGTCAGAGGAGAGGGGAATACCTTTTCCTGTTGACAGAGAAATATCAAATTTAGGAGATAGTATTTCAGTGGAGGAAGCTTATCCAAATCCCATTGGAAGTAGACCAAGAAAGCTGAAACTTTGCCTATGAGAAGGCCATATTAGCTGTTCACCCAACGCTTCAAGGTCATACTTAGTTTCCACGAAATTGAGCAATATAGAGATAAGGGCCTGTTGTGACTACAGATCCCAGCATGCACTGCTTCTTCTTGCACTGAGGCAGAGTTTTGCTTATCTCAAGTAGCAATGCTACTGACTTGGACCAAGCAATACCATAGACCACTTCTCCAAGTAAAGACAAATTTCGCCACATTGTAGAATTTTGTTGCCCATGCTTGGGCCATGCCCCTTAACTAGATAATCTTTCAGTTCATGAAGCAAAGTACAAATGAAATAACAAGTAACACTGAACCAAGAAAGTTCATCCTTCCCTGATCCATTGATGAATTATTCAGTAAAACAGATAAATCATTTCTGAGCCTGCCAGCTCTTGTTTTTCTCCAGCATGTTCCTTCTCACACTCTGCGAAACGGTCACAATTTCTTGGTCACTTTCCATTAGTGTCTCTTCCTGGGTTCCACAACATCATTGTCCTGCGCTACTTTACTGAAGCTGACAATTCTCATTCAAAAATATTTATCGGAGATCTTCAACTCAGTGGTTAGAGTACGCACCTCGGACGTGGATAGCCAGGTTCAAATTCCTGCTTTGCCTGATTCAGAGCAGGGAGCTGAACATTCTCATGTCCCAGGGGAGTGCTCTGACTTGCCTTTTTACAAAAAAATTGAAAGGTTTCAGTTTTGTTCAGATATGGAATGACATCAATTTCTGAAACCTCAAATTTGTTGTGAAATGGACATGTTTCTGGCCAGTCCTGGTAACAGCTCATATCCTCTGTGGGTAGGAAAAGAGCGAGACCTGTAAACACACATACACTCATCAGTGGGTTATACTTAGAATCCACACTGATCAATGCACTACAATAGGCTGAGAGAGACAGAGACAGACATACGATTGGATGAAGGCATTCGGATATTATGATTAAAGATGTTTGAAAATACCCTGTAAAATATTAATGGGAACTTCTCAGAAGAACTTAGTGGTTTTTTTTTTTTTTTCAAACAAATGTCAACCATTTGAACTTTCCATGAAAAGTTGACCTTGATTTCAGTGGGCTTTGGATCAGGCTGATATTTCTCACATAGGGTAGTTTGGCTTTCACATATAACGGCTAACTGATCTATCATTTATTTAATTTACTCTTTATGTGGTACAAATAAGGAATTAAGTTCCTTTATAGCCATTTAAGTAGGTATTTTACTTGAGGAAAATTATGATTTCAAGTTTTTGTTTAGGGTTTAAAAAAATATAATTTCATTTTTTTAAATCTTTGATCTTTAAAAGGCCAAGGAGAATCATAGATTCTAGAGATTTGAACCAACCTTTTCAATATTCGAGTCTCTCTCCCTTGCCAATGCAGAATTGTTCCCTACTGTTTTGTGCCCAGTCTAGTTTTTAGTATGTCAAGCAACTGGGCTTCAGTTACTTTCTTAGGTGCTCTGATACCATTCTAAAGGGTGAAGTATAAGAACATGAATAAAATCAGTGGGAGATTATTCTGCAGGTTAGTACGCCTCACAAAAAGAGAGTTTTCTCCCCCCTGATATTTAGCTTACTCCTTTTAATTCCACCCCATCATTCCTAATTATACCTCTGTTGTTATGTTAAATTATTCCTTTCCCTTCTTGGAGCTTACACCATTCAAATATTTGTAGGGAATTGTTTATCTTGCCCTCCCTCAGCCAAAATACACACATTTAACTCAGTTTTTCTTTTTAAACCAATCCCTCCAGCCTCCCGATCGAGTCTGTTGTTCTCTGAACTCCCTCCAATATATTTATGGTACCAACTTGCCCAGAAATGAATGCCCATAGGGGCCTGATCAAAAAGGCCACCAAAGTCAATGGCAGTCTTTTGACAGACAGACCAAATTCCAAGTTCATTTGGGCCAGAGACATATAGAAGAGGGACAATTGCCTTCCCATCCAGAGGCATGTTACCTCGGTGCATGCAGGCCAAAACACCATTGGTCTTTTTTGTTTCTGTATCTCATTCCAAGCTCATGCCCAGTTCGTGGTCCATTAGCACCCTGTAAGTGATGGTTTCTTTCAGCATTCCTGCAGGTTTCTCTCTTGAAAGGTCTGATCAAATTTCCACTGACTTCAGATCAGTCCCCAGCTGAATATTTTATTTTGGACTATTTTCCCTGAGATATATACCTTGAAGATGACTTTCCTTGTGTTACATGAGGAGCATGAATGGTGCACCTGACTGGGTGAACCACGAAAAAAGCAGGCTCACAAAAGAGTGACTGAGCATTTAAGAATATAAGAACGGCCATATTTGGTCACACCAGTCGTCCATCTAGCCCAGTATCCTGTCTTCCGACAGTGGACAATGCCGGGTGCTTCGGGGGAAAGAACAGAACAGGTAATCATCAAGTTATTCATCCCCGGTTGCCAACTTCTGGCAAACAAAGACTAGGGACACGTCAGAGCATAGTTTTGCATCCCTGTTTATCCTGGCTAATAGCCACTGATGGACCTATCCTCCATGAATGCATCTAGTTCTTTTTTGAACCCTGTTATAGTCTTGGCCTTCACAACATCCTCTGGCAAAGAGTTCCACAGGTTGACTGTGCGTTGTGTGAAGAAATACTTCCTTTTGTTTGTTTTAAACCTGCTGCCTATTAATTTCATTTGGGGACCCCTAGTTCTTGTGTTATGAGAAGGAGTAAATAACATTTCCTTATTTACTTTCTCCACACCAGTCATGATTTTATAAACCTCTATCATATCCCCACCTTCGTTGTCTCTTTTCCAACCTGAACAGTCCCAGTTTTATTAATCTGTCCTCATATGGAAGCTGTTCCATACCCCTAATCATTTGGTTGCAAGCAGAGCTCAGATTCATTCACATTAGAATAATTAGGCTATTAATAATAATAATAATTATTATTAGTAGTAATAGTATTAATAGCCTAATTATTCTAATTATTCTAATTACTATTATTATGTATTTATTGCTATATCTTGCTATACATTCACAAACACATACCGATTTGGCACTTGTCTGCAATCCATCCAGCATTTTCCTTGCTCTCCAAGTTATTGTGACTCACTAGTGTAATCCACAGCTTTTGGGCTGCCAGCTAAAATCACACACTTTGTACCCTGCCTGGCTGCAAGGGCAAAGCCACACATTTCTTTGCATGGATAGAGCAATAATTTTACAGATAAGGTGGGTGTGATTTCAAAATGCCAAGTTCTACAGAATAAAAATGCTAGTTTGCGCTGTATAGTTCCACTAGCTGAGGTCCACTCATGTGACAGGGCGTAAATAATAAATCATGTGCCAGTTGCAGTTATTCTGCATGTCAGGTCATATCTCTACATATCAGTTGCCAGTCTCTTACAGACTATTCGTTTGCTTTTGAATGCCGTACCTTTCCACCTCCTCAGTGTCAATTTAAGGGTTGTTATTTTTGGTTCAGAGTAATTGCAAAAAAAAAAAAAAAAAAAAAATTATATTCCATCTGTTAGCTCCAAAACATGGAAATGGAATGAGGGGAGTAGACAAATCCTCTGGCTAAACTCCACTCACTGGTGTATAGTTAGAGGGCCAGATGCTCAGCTGGTGTAAACCAATGCAGTTCTCTTGAAGCAATGCTGATTTATTCCAGCTGAGGGTCTGGCCCATGAAGGCCACAGACCACTATGATCATCTTGTCTGAACTCCTTCGTAACACAGGCTACAAAACTTCACTCAGTAATTCCTGCAATGGAGGGACATGTTCTTCACTACTACATAAGTGAACACTTAATAAATTGACTGGTTGAACACATATGACTTTTGTAAGGAAACTCATGATTCAACAGGTTGCATGAAACAAAATGCCTTCCTCATATGCAATCCATGTGACCAATATTAGTCATGTTCCTTAATCACCCTGCGACCAGTGTGAGAAGCCAAAACATTTTTGACATCTACTGATTAGTCGTTCATCTGTGTGTAACATATCCACATCCATTTTTCGGAAACAATGTTTCTAGATAGACAAGCAGACATGGCAAGCTGCATGAAAGACCCACACAAACCAAACACCGAGGTCTAATCCTGGCCCCAAATTCTAATCCTTATCTCCCATGTTCTTCCCTGGCCCTGCAATGCACTTGCTGTGTGACTCTCAGTAAGTCCCAACATTTCAGTGCCTCAAGTTGCCAGGTGTCTTCACATGTATCGCCAGGAAGACTTCGGCTTCCTTGACCATGGGATGTTCTTCCAGGAAGAAGGACTGCTAAGCAGAGATGGGGTCCACCTATCGAGGAAGGGGAAGAGCATATTTAGATCCAGATTGGCTAACCTAGTGAGGAGGGCTTTAAACAAGATTTCAAGAGGGCAGATGACCAAAGTAAGTCAAAAACATGGAGACCTAGGAGAAGGGTCGGAATTTGGGGGGGCGCACCGGCTGTTATAGCAAGGATAAGGGAGAGACAAGACAGAACTGGAGGGGGGTGGGAAATCAAATCAGTATCTTAGATGTCTGTATACTAATGCAAGAAGTATGGGGAATAAGTAGGAAGAACTCAAAATGCTAGTAAATAAACACAATTATGACATAGTTGGCATCACAGACACTTGGTGGGTTAAGACGCATGACTGGAATATTGGCATAGAAGGGTACAGCTTTCTCAGGAAGGACAGGCAAGGAAAAAAGGGAGGAGGTGTTGCCTTATATATTAAAAATGTATGCACTTGGACTGAGGTTGAGATGGAAATAGGAGACAGATTTGTTGAAAGTCTCTGGGTAAGGATAAAAGGGGTAAAAAACAAAGATGGTAGGGGTCTACTACAGACCATGTAACCAGGAAGAAGAGGTGGATGAGGCTTTTTTTAAACAACTAACAAAATCATCCAAAGCACAGGACTTGGTAGTAATGGGGGACTTCAAGTACTCAGACATCTCTTGGGAAAATAACACAGCAGGGCACAGATTATCCAACAAATTCTTGGACTGTATTAGAGACCATTTTTTAATTCAGAAGGTGGAGAAAGGTACCAGGGGAGAGGCTGTTCTAGATTTGATTTTGATGAATAGGGATGAACTGGTTGAGAATTTGAAAGTGGAAAGCCACTTGGGTGAAAGTGATCATGAAATGGTAGAGTTCATGATTTTAAGGAATGGTTGGAGAGAGAACAGCAAAATAAAGACAATGAATTTCAAGAAGGCAGACTTTAGCAAACTCAGGGAGTTGGTAGGTAAGATCCCATGGGAAGCAAGACTAAGGGGGAAAACAATTGAAGACAATTGGCAGTTTTTCAAAGAGACACTGTTAAGGACACAAGACCAAACTACCCCACAGCATAGGAGAAATAGGAAGTATGGTAAGAGACCACCCTGGCTTAACCAGGAGATCTTCAGTGATCTAAAAATCAAAAAAGAGTCCTACAAAAAGTGTAAACGAGGTCAAATTACAAAGAATGAATATAAACAAATAACACAATTATGTAGGGACAAAATTAGAAAGGGCAAGGCACAAAACAAGATCATACTAGCTAGAGATATAAAGGGTAACACGAAAACATTCTACAAATATATTAGAAGCAATAAGATGACCCAGGACAGGATAAGCCCATTACTCAATGAGGGGGGAAACTATAACAGAAAATGTGGAAATGGCAGAGGTTCTTAATGACTTCTTTGTTTCGGTTTTCACCAAGAAGTTTCGTGGTGATTGGTTGTCTAACATAGTGAATAACAGTGAAAATGAGGTAGGATCAGAGGCTAAAATAGGGAAAGAACAAGTTAAAAATTACTTGGACAAATTAGATGTTTTCAAGTCACCAGGGTCTGATGAAATACATCCTAGAATACTCAAGGAGCTGACTGAAGAGATATTTGAGCCTTTAGTGATTATCTTTGAAAAGTCATGGAAGATGGGAGAGATTTCAGAAGACTGGAAAAGGGAAAATATAGTGCCAATCTATAAAAAGGGAAATAAGGACAACCCGAGGAATTACAGACTAGTCAGCTTAACTTCGGTACACAGAAAGAAAATGAAGCAAATAATTAAGCAGTCGATTTGCAAACTTCTAAAAGATAATAAGGTGATAAGTAACAGTCAGAATGGATTTGTCAGGAACAAATCATGTCCAACCAACATGATAGGGTAACAACCCTTGTGAATAGGGAGGAAGCGGTAGACATGGTTGACTTTAGTAAAGCTTTTGAAACTGTCTCACATGACCTTCTCATGAATCAACTAGGGAAATGCAACCTAGATGGAGCTACTATAAGGTGGGTGCATAACTGGTCGGGAAACCGTTTCCAGAGAGTAGTTATCAGTGGTTCACAGTCATGCTGAAAGGGCATAATGAGTGGGGTCCCACTGGGATCAGTTCTGAGTCCGGTTCTGTTCAATATCTTCATCAATGATTTAGATAATGGCATAGAGAGTACACTTATAAAGTTTGCAGACGATACCAAACTGGGAGGGATTGCAAGTGCTTTGGAGGACAGGATTAAAATTCAAAATGATTTGGACAAGCGGGAGAAATGGTCTGAAGTAAAAAGGATGAAATTCAATAAGGACAAATGCAAAGTACTCCACTTAGGAAGATACAATCAGTTGCACACATACAAAATGGGAAATGACTGTCTAGGAAGGAGTACTGCGGAAAGAGATCTGAGGGTCATAGTGAACCACAAGCTAAATATAAGTCAACAGTGTAACACTGTTCCAAAAAAAGTGAACGTCATTCTGGGATGTATTAGCAGGAGTGTTGTAAGAAAGACATGAGAAGTAATCTTCCACTCTACTCTGTGCTGATTAGGCCTCAACTGGAGTATTGTGTCCAGTTCTGGGTGCCACATTTCAGGAAAGATGTGGACAAATTGGAGAAAGTCCAGAGAAGAGCAACAAAAGTGATTAAAGGTCTAGAAAACATGACCTATGTGGGAAGATTGAAAAAAATTGGGTTTGTTTAGTCTTGAGAAGAGAAGACTGAGAGAGGACATAACAGTTTTCAGCTACATAAAAAGTTGTTACAAGGAGGAGGGTGAAAAATTGTTGTTCTTATCCTCTGAGGATAGGACAAGAAGCAATGGGCTAAAATTGCATCAAGGGAGGTTTAGCCTGACCATTAGGAAAAAACTTCCTAACTGTCAGGGTGGTTAAGCACTGAACTAAATTGCCTAGGGAGGTTGTGGAATCTCCATCACTGGAGATTTTTAAGAGCAGGTTAGACAAACACCTGTCAAGGATGGTCTAGATAATACTTAGTCCTGCCATAAGTGCAGGAGACAGGACTAGGTGATCTTTCAGGGTCCCTTCCAGTCCTACGATTCTATGATTCTAAGTTTCAGACATGTAAATAGGGATGTTAACAATTACCTACATCAGAGAAGTGTTATGATGTTTAGTTGATGTTTGTGAAGCTTTTTGAAGACATGAAACTATACACATGTACACATGCTGTAATTGCCAAGTATGTCAGTTTCTCAGAGACAATGTCAAAGACACAACAGCAGACTATCCCCATGCAAAGGAAAGATAGGAAGAATAGCAAGAGATCAATACAGCTGTGTCAGGAGCTCTTTAATGACCTGAATAACAAAAAGAAATCCTACAAAATGTGGAACCACAGACAAATTATTAAGGAGGAGTACAAAAGAAGAGCACAAGCATACTGGGACAAAACCAGAATGCCTAAGGCACACAATGAGTTACACTAACAAGGGGCATAAAAGGCAAAATGATGAAGTTCTATAAATACATTAGAAGAAAGAGAAAGAAAAAGGAAAGTGGGTAGATCCACAACTCAGCAGGGAAGGAGTGCTAATAGCAGATTACAGCAAGAAGGCTGTGGTGTTTAATGTTTATTTTGCTTCAGTCTTCAGTAAAAAGGTAAATTTCTTGACACAATTAATATTGACAAGAAGGGTGGAGGAATGCAAGCAGAATAGGGAAAGAACATGTTAAAGAATAGTTAGATAAGTTAGATGTATTCAGGTTGGCAAGTCCTGACAAAATTCACATTAGGTTACCTAAGGAAGTAGCAGAAGCAATTTTGGAAGCATTGGCGATTATCTTCGAGAGCTCATGGAAGACAGGTGACATCCGAGAGGAATGGAGAAAGGCAACATAGTACCTATCTTTCAAAAGGAATAACAAAGAGGACCCAGGGAATTATAGATCAATAAGCCTAACTTCAGTTCCTGGAAAGTTACTGGATCAAATTATCAAATACTCAATTTGTAAACATGTAGAGCAGGGGTCAGCAACGTTCGGTACACGGCTCGCCAGGGTAAGCACCCTAGCGGGCCGGGCCAGTTTATTTACCTGCTGACGTGGCAGGTTCGGCCGATCGCGGCCCCCACTGGCCGCGGTTCGCCATCCTGGGCCAATGGGGGCGGCGGGAAGCCGCAGCCAGCACATCCCTCGGCCCGCGCCGCTTCCCGCCACCCCCATTGGCCCAGGACGGTGAACCGCGGCCAGTGGGGGCCGTGATCGGCCGAACCTGCCGCGTCAGCAGGTAAATAAACTGCCCGGCCCGCTAGGGTGCTTACCCTGGCGAGCCGCGTGCCGAACGTTGCCGACCCCTGATGTAGAGTATAATAAGGTGATAAGTAATATCCAACATGGATTTGTCAAGAAAAAATCATGCCAAACAACCTAATTTCATTCTTTGACAGAGTTATTGGCCTAACAGATAAAGGCAAAGCAATAGACATGATATATGTTGATTTTTGTAAGGCTTTCGACACAATCCCCCATGATATTATCACACATAAACTAGGGAAAAGTAATTTAGATGAAATTACTATAAGGTGGTTATACAACTGGTGGAAAATACTCCAAGCAGTTATCAGTGGTTGACTGTCAAACTGCAAGGATGTATCTAGCAGTGTCCCACAAGGGGTCTGTCTTGGGTCGGGTACTATTCAGTATTGTCATTAATTATTTGTATAATGCAGTGAAAAGTATGCTTATCAAATGTGTGGATAACACCAAACCGGCAAGCACTTTGGATGACAGAATCAAAATTCAAAATAATATTGATAAATTGGACAACTGTCTGAAATCAACAAGATGAAATTCAGTAAAGACAAGTGCAAAGTACTATTGGTATAGTACTTAGGAAGGAAAAATCGAATGCACAGCTACAAATGGAGAATAACTGGCTAGGTGATAGTACTGCTGAAAAAAATCTTAGGGTTACAGTAGATCACGAACTGAAAATGACCCAACAATGTGATGCAGCTGTGAAAAAGGCTAATATAATTCTGGTGTGTATTAACGAGAGTGTTGTATGCAAAACATGGGAGGTAATTGTCCCCCTATACTCAGCACTGGTGAGGCCTCTGCTGGAGTACTGCATCCAACTCATCCACACTTTATGAAAGATATGTACAAACTAGACAGAAACAAGAGAAAAGCAACAAAAATGATAAAAGGCTTAGAACCTGCCCTATGAGGAAAAATAAAATAAAACAACAACAACCCAAAACATGTTTAATCTTGAGAAAAAATGACTGAGGGGGCACCTGATCACTGTCTTCAAATATGTTAAGGGCTCTTATAAAGAGGATGGTGATCAATTGTTCTCCGTGTCCGTTAAAGGTAGGACGAGAAATAATCAGCTTAATCTTCAGCAAGGGAGATTTAGGTTAGATATAGGGGGAAATGTCTAACTATAAGGAAAGTTAAGTACTGAAATAGGCTTCCAAGGGAGGCTGTGGAATCCCCATCAATGGAGGTTCTGAAGAACAGGTTAGACCAGTTAGGGATGGTCTAGCTATATTTGGTCCTGCCTCAGAGCAGGGGCATGGACTAGAGCACTAGATGACCTCTCAAGGCCCCACATTTCTGTGGTTCTAAGATTATTACTAGACAAGGCATTCTTGAAATCATTAGTCTGTGGTATACGTAAAGATGATATTTTATTGTGGTTAGTCCTGCGTATCATTCTAAATTAAGTGACTGCCATGTTTAGATGTGCAAAACAGAGCTTTTTTTTTTTTTTTCCTGGGTCCTTCACAGGATTTCCTTCAGAGGACGATACTATATAATAAATGACACTGAAAGACTCCGTTACAATGATCCTAAGTGACTGTGATGGCTCAATGTGTAACTGACAAAGGAGCAGATTTGTGGCCACCAAGCCATTTATTTTCCCAGTGCTGCTTGAAGCTCAATCTACATATCAGCTCATGTATCTTGGGGCTTACTCTGACCCCATCTCATTCATTCCACTTGCTCTTTCCAGCCTACAAAGCAATACTTCACCAGGCTCCGTCTTATTTTGCAGGATTTGATTCCAAGCTCCCATCGCTTAAGAAATCTCCTTTTTTCCAGCAAAGGCAGCTGCCATACTGAGCTCAGTGCAGTGGCTCTGTCTTTGGAGTCTCTGATGTTATCTATTAAGCAGAAGGAAATAGCGCATTTATTTTTTGTTAATGGTTGCAAACAAGTTTCTGTGAAGTCTGTTTCTTTAGCACACACAACAAGAGTCTCTCTATTGTCACCAAGGGATGTTAGAGCAGCTGTGCTAATTGTTCAGATATTAAGCTCTTATTTCTCCAAACCATCACAAGTCCTCTTTTTTTTTTTTAGCATATTTTGCACCAGCTGTTTAGGAAGAGGGAATGCAGGTGTAGGACCACTTATTATGAGGTTCTAGAGAGGAGAAAGACCCCCAGAGCTCCAAATATCTGCCTACACAGATGCCTGAGAGTTGAACACCTTGTGTAGGGATGGACAAAACGTTTGATTGCCAGGACAACCAACTGCAGGTCCATATGGCTGGCACTGCTCAAACATATGACTGACCAAAGGAAGACAGTGTTGGGGGGACTGGAGATGGATGCAAGGAGTTGGCTTCCAGGAACAGAAGGACATGCAACCCCACAGTTGTTCTTGAAGCAAAGGTGTTCAGAGAATGCAGCACCCCTGGTCCCACAGTGAGCCACTGAGAAGGGAGGAGTCAATGGAATCTTCCACTTTTGGGTGCCCCAGGAGGAAGACAAACATAATTTCCTAGTTCCAGACAGTTTACATCCAGAAGGAGCCATTAGATCATCCTGTCTGTGGCTGCCTGTATATCGCCAGTCATTACATTTCGCCCAGGTTCCCTTCTGTTGAGTCTAGTGACTTCAATTAAACTAAAGCATTTAAATCCTCAGGAAATGAAACTGCTGGGTCCCACAGGCAGAACACAGTAGAGGCTGAGGTGTCACCAATGCCTGAGACCCCTCAATGGTAGGTAATTGATTTGGTTGAGATATGCCCAGATTGTCCTAGTGGGTGATCTGTGCTCCATGCTGCAGAGGAAGGCGAAAAACAACGGGGGTGTTCTGATTGGGAATAGCCTGAGGGGTTCCATCCAACCTTGGACACTCCCATGATACCTTGGGGAACAGAGAGACTTCTGCTTCCAGAGATGTGGGGAGCCTCAGTTTGGAGGCAGAGGTATTATGAAGTGGCCTTCATTTTGTGAGGGCTTAGAAAAGAGTAGCTGCTGAGTGGCTATAAGCCATGGGCGCTGACTTTTCATTTTGCTGGTGGGTGCCCTCCCCCAGCTCCACCCCCTCCCCCGATACCTCATCCCCTGAGCGCCTTCAGCGAGTGGCGGGGCAGCCCCGCTCAACAGCTAATCATCAGGACAGCAGCTGAGCACCCACAGAGTCAGCACCCATGCTATAAGCCTTGTCTGAGTTCTGTTCAAGAGGGACACCAGTGCACGGCTGCAATTTCCTGTTCTGACTCGGGAGCTGAGACTGTTACCAGGCCATTGATCTGGAGACGGGATTGCTTTCTGGAGACCTTTCCAAGCCAGGAATTACTGCTAAACTGCTGCTAGAAAGCCAGAAGCTGCTGCTGAGAAAGGTTTCGACCAAACCGGGAGCCACGGAAGCTATTGCTGGGCTTCATCAGAGGCAGGGCAAAGCCTGTTGCTGTGACCAGAACTGACTGAGGTTGGCCTGCGGTCAGGGCAGTGTGAGAAACCACCGCCTTTGTTGTTTAGGAAAGTGCTTTCAGGGGAAGGGGGATAGTGGAGGGACTTGAAGGGGTTTCTTTGAGCCTGAGAAGTGGTCGTATGTTCAATTCCAACGTGAAATCAGTCTTATTGTATGGAGCTGAAACCTGGAGGATAATTAAAACAACCACCAGGAAGATCCAGACCTTCATAAATAGTTGCCTTAGAAGGATTCTCCAGATCCGCTGGCCAGACACCATCAGCAACATCTACCTCTTGGAGAGGACCCATCAACTTCCAGCAGAGGAAGAAATTAGAAGGAGAAAGTGGGGTTGGATAGGACACACACTATGCAAGCAGCCAACCAACATCACTAGACAGGCATTGCGGTGGAACCCCCAAGGCAAGCGGAAAAGAGGCCGTCCAAGAAACACCTGGCGACGCGACCTTCAGGCTGATAGCATAAAAATGGGCTATACCTGGAACCAGCTAGAGCAAATGGCCCAGGATAAAGGACTCTGGAGATCTGTGGTTGGCGGCCCATACTCCGACTGGGGTGACGGGCATGAGTGAGTGAGTGAGTGTCTAACCAGGATCCAGGGTTACTGACCTCTGCTTCTAACTCCCATCACCAGAGGGATTGTGCAGCTTGGAATGATCCCAGTTTAGACTAGCTCTGCCCCTTGTTGCATTAGCTGGGCTGTTTTACTGGACCAACAGAGTGCTGCCCCCAGCTTCGAGATCTTCAAGTGAGCCCATGCGAGCAAAGGTCTAGAGGTAACTGGTGCCAGTATAAATGTAAGTTGGTTATGTTTTATTTACTACTGTAAACTGCATTTATTAATTGCTTTATTGAAATGCTCCCTTCTGACTTAAAATGGTTGTGACACTTTAATTAATCTCAATCTGTTATATCGTGGTTTTCTAAATTGTTAAGTAAAGACTGTAATCTAAGAGTACATGATTTGTGTAGGGTTTATGATTGGTACTTTTGGGTTAGACCCGTTGCATAGATTAGCTCAGATTTATTCCTGGAGGCTCCCAAGGCGCACCAGGGTGCAGGTATAGAGACCACCCAGGTGGAGGCACTGCCAAAATTAATTTTCCTTATAAATAAAAGGACTGCAGCAGAGGGGTAAATAGAGGATTCCCTCCTAGCCAACATCACCACTCAGAATCGCCTTTACTTTTGACAGTATCAGGTGTCCAGTTACTCCTGATCCTGAGTAACCTGGGAAGGAAAGGGAGATTACACGCCCAAGGTCCCTGCCAATCTGATCTGGGGGGAAACTGCTTCCCAATCCCAAATGTGGAGATTAACTTGACTCTGGACATGTGAGCAAGACTCACCAGCTGGGCATCTCAGGGTAGGTCTATACAGCCGCTGGAAGGTGTGACCCACAATGCTAATAGACAGACTCGGGCTAGCCCTGGTAGAGCTACATGCTGAAAATCGCAGTGTGGCTGTTGCGGCATGGGCAGCAGTTCAGGTTAGCCAGAGTCCAAGCTCACCCGACTCCCTGGGTCTGAGCTCGGGCACCTAGCCCAAGCCACTGCCTGTGCCGCAACACCCACCCTTCTATTTTTAGCCTGCTAGCTCAAGCAGGGCTAGTGCAAGTCTATCTACTCATGCTGGAAATCACACCTCCCAGCAGCAGCGTGGTCATACCCTAAGACAGAGGATTCTCTGTACACCACAGAGCACTAGTCTACCACACCCAGCATCCCATCTCTAACTGTGGTAGGACTCTGATGCTTCAGAGGAAAGCAAAAAAATAAAAAAAAAAACCTAACAAATTACAGTTGTGCATAATATAAGCCACCTCTCCATTTCTCTGATTCAGGGAGAAAGAGGAGTGTACTCAGCTAACTCCCTACTCCAGATAAGGAAATACAGAAAATTGTTCATAAGAGACAGCCTCCTCTAGGTCTCAGCTCACTTGGGGAGTCCTACCATGAGAAGCTGTTACCTGCAAGAGGTTCGTGTTCCAAAATGTGTATATGGGCGTCGGAGGGGAGAACAAAAAGAAGACAAACCTGTCTGTGTCTGGGTAGGGGAGAAATGAGTGTGTGAAAAAACTTCTGCCTCTAAGGACCCCATTGCAGGTAACATGCTTTGGTGGCAGGGGAGGAAGCGTGATCTCACAGTGTCACTGAATGAGACTGGATTCAATTCTCCGCTCAATCATCGACTTTCTATATGATCTTGGTAAGTAACCTTAGGCCTGAACTTCAGAAGTGCTGAACATCCACTATTCACCCTGTAGAGCTTCAGGAGCTTAGTCCCTCTGAAGATCAGGCCTTTAATCTCTGACTCTTATTCAGTGAAGTACCTAAAGTGCCTAACTTTAATCACATTGAGCAATCCCATTGAAATCTGTTTCCCACCTGTAAAATGGAGCTAAGGATACTTCCCTGTCACATGTGAGCCCTGTGAGGATGCATTCATTAGTTTGCCAGGTCCTCTGATCATGTGGTGATGGGGGCAGATATGTGCATTTATACCTCCTTTTGCAGAGCTTGTTAGATTACTTTCCTGAGACATCACTGCACTTTCTCCCTCTATCTTCGTCCTCCTCAGCTGGCGATTACAATCAAGACTCGGAATGTGATCTTCTTGTGGTATCATCTCTGTACTTGGCGGATCCACAACAAATGTGCTGGGGACAAATGAGTCTCCGCACATACTTGAGGCTGCCCATAAACCACATCGTGTAAATGGCCTTCTCAGCCTGAACAATATTCTCTTTGAGCTCACGTCACATTTGGGAGTGGAAACAAGCTGCTGTATTCGATTGAGTATAATTCCCCAGACCTCTATGCAAGATCTCTATTTTCAACACGAGCCATTTAAAGTTCAAGAAAAATCTGTGTGCTGCATGCGTTTTTGAATGTGTACATCTCTTTGCTGGTCTTAAAGCTAGTCCCTAAATTCTCCCCAGCACTTTCACGATGCAACACACAAAGCCTTTCGTTTGGGAGCTAGGAATAAATTTTGTCCATTGTAAAAGAAATTAAGTAGCGCTTCCTCTTCCTCATATCAAAGCTTTTTCCATATATGAGAGCCCTGGAGTGCCAAGGAATAGAAAAGCAGACTGAGTGACCCAAGAGTCTTTTAATTATATTTGCAGAACCTTGGACATGCATAAGCATCTTCACATTAACAGAGTAATGTATAATGAGTCTATATGTATGAAATAAAAAATAATAATATCCAGGCAGAGATGCTCAGTTACTTCACATTTTCACTGCACCAAAGAAAAAAGGATATTAGTTTAATTTTTAACATTTAAATTTTACAAAATGTAATCAACCCCAGCATGCCATGTAACATACAATGTATATCCAATATGGTTGATTTTTAGTACTATATATGACCACTGAACACGAATCACCACATTATTATTAGGTATATGTACTACAGTTGTGCCTAAAGGCCTTAAATGAAACTGGGGCCTAAATGTGTGACATGCTGTATATACACATAAGAAACAGCCTCTGCCCTATAGCATAGCAATGAATCCCTGTATTGCAGACAACTGTGAATTATGAGAGATATTTTATACACCTGGGGAGTTGGAATTGGAATCCCAGACCTTCAAGCACCAAGATCACCGTCCTCTATTACTTGACCTAAACGAAATTTTAGGTCTGTTATTGTCTCCAAGGACCCATTCCTGGACGGCAATGTTACACACAAGAAGCAAACACGTTACTAGAACTCGTCAAAGTTTTCCAGCAGAAAAGTGTTCTGTTGGGAAATGCTGATTTGAAATAATTGCTATGTCTTGTGGGAATTTATTCCGTTGAATTTTGTCGTCGGAAATTACTGAAAGGTTTTCAAAAGGTCAAAATCTTTCATTCTGAGACGTCACAAATATTTTGATAAACTATAATATAAAAGTCAAAATGATAAAGTGCAAACAAAAACATTTTGATAAGGTCAAAACAAAATGTTTTCAGAATATTTTGTTTTATGAAAAATTCTAAGATTTCAACATTTGTCTGAATTTGGGATGAAACCGAATTTCAAAATCTCAGAATTTCCCATGTGACAGAAATTCCAAATTTGGACTATCTCTACACATTACATGATGGCTTAAGTGGGTGGCAAATGAAACGCAATAGTTTCTAACACATTTAGGCAAAACTCATCCATTTTAACTTAGTGTCACTTTGAGCTTTTAGGTTTGTCTGAACCAAAACTCAATGCACAATACCAGAGGTGCAAACTCACACTATTCAAAACCAAGGAAACTGACAAGGAAAATATTGTTTTTATTTTGAGAGTGAGGTTAAAAATTACCACCACACAATACTTTCTGCTAAAGAATGGCATTATACATTGCCCTTCCATTTCCCTTTTATCACTTGTAACCTTGGGCCTAATCTAAAGCCCATTGAAGTGAAATCATTCACTTCAATGAGCATTGGATCAGGATCCTTGTGAGTTTTTCAGGTTTCATAATTAAAAGGCTCTCAAAGACAATCGGCTTACATCTTTGGTCAATGGACAGTGAAAGTTCTAATCTTTTATAGTCTAAATTTTCTAAATGACCACCAGTGACTTTGAGTATTTTGGGGTAGCCAAGAATAGACTCTTCAAAAGCGTCTGATTTTCAGAAAGTGGGTGCTCAGATCTTTTCTGAAAATAAGGCCCCTTTATGGTATCTCTAATAAGCACCCAAAATCAGTAGGCACTTTTGAAAATTTAGGGCCTCACATCTCTGGTAAAGTATGGTACAGCTGTAGAATTAGCCACTCAGCTAGTGTAAACTGGCATAACTCCGATGAATTCAGCTGAGCTGTACTAATTCACACCCGCTGAAATCTAACCCTTAATTCTGATATTCTGTACTATAGAAGACTACGTTTTCTGTGAACTTTCTATTATTCAAAAATGAATATCTTCTGTTTTCTACTCATAATAAAAACATAAGAATATGGAACATGTTCTTATTTTTCCCCTAGTATTATAATAACAAAAGAACTTTCTCTGTGATGAGCATTACATTGTAAATCACTTTTTGCCATTCACACAGCCTGAATGCAGAGTTATCTGAGATGATTATAATCTTCCAAAAATGCAAATTACCCTTTTTTCACATTATCTGTGTTACAAACACAAATCAAAACTTTATGACACTTGGAGGGCATTTTTATTGGTCTCTATGAAGAGGTACTGTAAGAGAGCTGAAATCTCATTTGTCCATGTAAATGAGCCAAACAACAAACAGACTTGAGTTCCTTTAGTACATCTGAAGCTGCAAAGGAATAAATCAACATCAAATAAGATTGGTATTAGAAGTGGGTACTAAGGAAGAATACGTTGGTTAATGAGAACACAACATCCCACAGATGAAAAATAATTACAAAACATCGTAAGTCTGATTTTTATGAGATTTGATTGAGATGAAATTTCGGGTTTTAAAAATGACATTTGGGAAGAACTGATCTATAATTAGAGTTTTCTAAAATATGCAGTTCAAAGGGTACATGGAGATACGAGACAAATAAACTGACTTATTGGGATATATTAAATGTTTTAGATAGAATAGATGCTTTTAAAATGAAAGTACTGTTCTGAGAAAGAAAATTGTGATTTAGGAGAGCAATTTATGAACCAATATAAGTGCTTGATCCTCTGACCATTGAAGTCTATGGCAAAGGCCACATTAATTCAGTGGTGAAGAATTAGGCCATAAGGCCCTGGTTCTGGAAAGCATTTAAGCATGTGATTAATCCTACTGATCAAAGCATTTCCATGGGATTCCATGATTTCTGTGGGAGTTAAGTGCCTAGGTGCTTTTGAAAATCCTGCTAGGTGCTTATTTGCACATTTAGGTCCCTAAATACCTCTAAAATCTGGCCTGAAGTGAACTGTCCAAGGTCACAGGTAATCTGTGGCAGAGCTGGGATATGAATCCAGATCTTTTGAGGCCCACTCTAGTGTCTTAACAGCAAGACCAACCTACCTGTACTTGTTTCCTAAACAATTGTATTCTTCATAGTTTATCCTTCTCACTCATTTTAGGAGCAAAGGATATGAGGGGCAGTGTAACCCAGGGGCTTATGCACCAGATCCTGAGTTCTAATCCTGGCTTTGACCTGGACCTCCTGTGTGGTCTTGAGCTAGTCACTTAATCTCACTGCCTCAGTCTCTCCATCTGTAAAGTGGGGATAATAATTCTTATAATTATCTACCACAAAGACTGTTGTGAGGATTAGCTAATGTCTGCAAAGGGCTTTGTGCATGCAAAGCATGGTAGCGCATAGTAAGTAAATGTCTGATAATGGGAAAATATCTGTCAGATCAACATATGAGACAGTTTCTTCTATCACTTAGAGAAATGGGGCTGTACTGAACACACAAAGTCATGTTATCAAAGGAGAGTTATCAAAGAGTGAAGCCTTTTGCAGTGCTAGCCAACATATATCAACTGGGGTAAACTTTCCAATCAGGGGTGTATGTGGGGGGGGGGGAACAACTCCCCCACATTTGCAGGTACCTTCAAAGAAGTAATTGCAATCAGTGAGCAATTAGTAGGGCTGGACAGAAAACAAGAATTCCATTTAGTGAAAAACAGTGTTTCTAAAATTTATTTTTGTCTTTCATTGGAATGAAATGAAAACCTCTCCAAATGAGTGAGTGGGACAGACAGACAGACATCTGAGTATAGCACAGCAGTTTAGGGCACTCACCTGGGATGTGGGACACTCAGGTTCCAGGCCCTGCTCTACATCAGATAGAGTAGGACCTTGATCCTGCATTTCCTGTGTCCCAGATGAGAGCTCTCACCACCATGTTATTGGTTATCTTGGAGTAAGAGTGCTCTCCCTCTCTGCCATTGATTATAAATCCCAGCCTGGATCTGAGAAACCTTCCTGACAAAACATTGTCAAAACAAAAACATTTCACGGAAATGAGTCAGTTTCAAAGAATTGTCATTTTCTGATGGGAAAAAAAACATTTTGTCACAAAAATTCCCCAACCAGCTCTAGCAATTAGCTGATTTGTGCATGTGCACGCTATGTTTTGGGGACACTGCCAGTGCAAGACCAGTGTTATGGGTGAACTCATTGTGCTATGTTTTGGAAAATCTGCTCCAGATTATAATCTGAAATTAGACCCCAGTTCACAACCTTCTCTAGAAACCAGACTAATCTTCAAATATCAGAAATGTTACTTTTTCCTTTGCTAAACATCAATGGCCAATAGCCTGGGAGAAATTGGGCACCATATTTCCAATATATCAAAGAATCAGGACTGTGATTTCCCCAGTCCTAATATCCAGGAGGGATTAATATATAAAAATCTCCAACAAGATAAGCACACGTTTTACATTTGCAATTCTACACACCACTTCAGGTTCATGGTGACAAGCCTAAAATACAAGAAAAGTGAACTACATGCACCAAACATAATCAAAATAACTAGTTCCTGCGAGGCTCTCTCTGAATCTTATAAATTGCTTGTGGAAATAATATTAAGCACCTCTACCTCTATAAACATGGCCCTACGTTATAAGCAATTTTCCTGTAATAAGAATGTCAAGAAACAGCACTGGGGCTTCATAAAATAGCTTAGCTGCTATTAATGTGCAATCCTTTTCTTTAAACATTGCTGCCTCAAAGGGGTAAGGATAAGGAACTTATTTAAAAGTCCAAAAGTCACTCAAGGGCTTCCCTCTAAGGTAAAAATACTCTGTGGGCCAAAGCCTCAGCAGTTGTAAATTTGATGTAGCTCCACTGAAATCAGTGGAGACATGACATCTTATGCCGGCTGAGGATTTTGTCCTGTGGCTAACATTTTCAAGTGTCCACTAATTTCCAGTGCCTAAGCTTTTGGGTGCCTAACCTGAGACACTTGGATTGTGATTTTCAAAGGTGTGATCATCTGCTGTTCTTGACTTTACTAGGAGCCATGCATGCCCATCAGCTCAGAAATTGAGGCTTCTTTAAAGTGCATCAAGGTCGGCAACCAAACATGGAGACACCGAACATAAGTGGACCCATTTGAAATTTGGGTCTATGTGATTTAACTACAATGTTAATGGCTAACTACAGAGTACTGTAAAAGAGAGTAATCACTACAGCACATCTAATAGTATATAAAAATGAGTTAAATATAATTTAAAAGAATAATTAACAATGACAAAAAAAAACAATAAGGAGTCTGGTGGCACCTTAAAGACTAACAGATTTATTTGGGCATAAGCTTTCGTGGGTAAAAACCTCACTTCTTCAGATGCATAGAGTGAAAGTTACAGATGCAGGCATTATATACTGACACATGGAGAGCAGGGAGTTACTTCGCAAGTGGAGAACCAGTGTTGACAGGGCCAATTCAATCAGGGTGGATATAGTCCACGCCCAATAATAGATGAGGAGGTGTCAATTCCAGGAGAGGAAAAGCTGCTTCTGTAATGAGCCAGCCACTCCCAGTCCCTATTCAAGCCCAGATTAATGGTATTAAATTTGCAAATGAATTTTAGTTCTGCTGTTTCTCTTTGAAGTCTGTTTCTGAAGTTTTTTTGTTCAATGATAGTGACTTTTAAATCTGTAATAGAATGACCAGGGAGATTGAAGTGTTCACTTACTGGCTTTTGTATGTTACCAATCCTGATGTCCAATTTGTGTCCATTTATTCTTTTGCAGAGGGACTGTCTGGTTTGGCCAATGTACATGGCAGAGGGGCATTGCTGGCACATGATGGCATATATAACATTAGTAGATGTGCAGGTGAATGAGCCCTTGATGGTGTGGCTGATGTGGTTGGGTCCTCTGATGGTGTCGCCAGAGTAGATATGGGGACAGAGTAGGCAACGAGGTTTGCTACAGGGATTGGTTCCTGGGTTGGTGTTTCTGTGGTGTGGTGTGTAGTTGCTGGTGAGTATTTGCTATGCATCTGAAGAAATGACAAACAAAATTTCCCATTCTGGCCATTTAGTGATGTAGAATAGTTCTCAGGGAATACTGGAAGCCTTTAAAGTTGTTACAAAATGAAAGCTCTTAAATAAGTCCTTTCTATGAAAGCAACAGGAGTTAACCAACAAAGCTTTTGCAATTAATATAACTCTGTTATGGGCTCTGATCCTTCAGTATGTTGTAAATAGAGCCTCGTGGGAAATGATTTTCCTACCCCATGAGAATTTTCAGGATTACAAGATGTTTTCCATCCCAAATCAGAACATTCAAATTTTCATGAATAGAAAATCTGAAAAAAATTCTGGATCAGGTCAATCAAAATGTGCCAGTTCAATAATATTGAAATATTTTGTTTCAATTTGTTCCTTTTAAAATATTTTATTTTGGTGGTTTTTTGTTTTTTTTAACTATGAATTAACTTAAATGTCAAGGCAAAAAGTCATATTGACTCTCACCACTTTCTGCCCCAAGTGCAAGTCTAACCTTTGGGTGAGCTAGAGTTCACTTCATTGCCCTTCTCCAGTGACTAAAAAAACCCAACTCCCATAGAAAGCAGCTGGAGATCCAGAATTCAGTCTCTAAGGATTTTCAGCAAGGATTGCACAGGGTCAACCTCCCCACCTTCAAGTCCCAAAAGGAACTAAAGAAATTAATTTAATCAAATAACTTTATAAAATCTTATGATAAAGAAACCAATAATAATCTAATTTTTACAGCCTAACATGGCTATTTTATAATCCACAGACATTATCTTCACAGTTATACATAAACATAAATGAAGAAAACAAATTAAGATCTGAACAGTTCAGTCCCCACAGAAACACAGTGAGAAGAGACTGACAGTTCCCAAATGCTCAGGTTGAGTTCACTTAAGTCTCAGTTAGAGTCTTTGATCACCAATTCTATACAGTCTGCTGAGTCTAAAACAACATCTTCCCTCCACTTGCTTGTAGGAATCTTCAGCTCGAATCCATGCAGACTCTTCCTCTGCTGAAATCACTGCTAGCCAGCCAGCTAACGGATTAACCAATCACTCAGCAAAATGTATAGCTTTAAAGAAAACCCTGTTACAAGAAAATACAAAACTGAGAATAGAAAATAGAAAAGTGGGTGAATTGCACTAGTTGAGACAATTTAGCTAGAACAGTTTGGCTAAAATCAAAACAACATTCAAAGTGTACAATTAAAATAGAAGTTATTTTTCCCTCCCAATTTCCCCTGGCTATAATTAGCATTGCCCAGGCTGCCCTGTTAGAGGTTAACAATATCACTAACCTGCTGCAAAAAGCGTCCGCATTAGGAACTGCCTGCTTCCTGCTCCTGGGTTCAGCTTCTTCCAACTCACACAGGGCACATGGCCCTTTGTACAGCAGCTGCCCTGACTGCTCGCCCTCATCGAGTCTGACCCCAGCAACAGGGAACCTATTGGAGCAGACCCAAAACGACCACACCCAATTCCAGAAGCTTCTGGATGTGGATTGCTTAATCTGCCTAGCAACAGTGACCCAGACCCAACTCACTCCTACCTCCCCCCACCCGGGTCTCAAAGATATCTCCCTATTAGGCACATGGGTTACACAAGAAACAGTTCTTCAACTTGTTTTCTGTCATATTAACACAGAGCAGAGTGTTCATTAGAAACAAAAATAATAATAATAAAGGATTGAAACACAAATACGCCACTGCACACAATTTGCCCCTGTGGCAAGAGGAGGAGAGAGAGAGAGAGAGAGAGAGAGAATGAACCATGTTGCCATTGTTCGTCAGCCACTATGGTGATAAGGGCAGTAGAAGAACATGAATAGAATAGTGATAATAGAAGTCCCTTAGAAATGTGATAGACTCTGTGGGGGCAATGGAGGTTGGACCTGGGCAGAGTCATGGACCAAGCAGTGGGGAAACATTCTGAGAACAACGTGCCCACAGATTTCCCTCAAAGCAACTTTGCCCTGTTTCTTGGCATTCCTAGAGTCTAAATATTATTGAAAAGTCAAACCTGTCAATCACAATGAAGCACCTCGATCTGATTTTTGGTAACTGGTTATTTCATAGGGTACAAATAATCAAACTCAAATCGTCTCTTATAGCGATGCGGGACTCACCTCTGTGGCGCCTCCTGGTGGTCCAGTATGGGAATTAGCTCTCCAGCCTTGGAGCGCCCTCTGCAGGCCAATGTCCCACTGTCGCTGGCTCCGTGTCCCTCCTGGACCCCGGTGCCCCTCTCCCTTGGGTGCTGCCCCCTGGCAGTACCCCCACTTTCTGGGCTCCCCTCCCAAGATAATCCACCCCCTCTATCCCCACCTTGCCTCAGTGTTCATTGCCAGTCGTCATCTAGCCCCCACACACTGGAGCAGACTGCAGTCCATATCACTCATCATCAGCAAGGGGGGTTTGAACCTCTTATCTCCACCTACCCCCGGGCTGCACCTCTGCAACCTCAGTACCTTTTCAGGCCTTGGGCTAGGCCTGCAGCCTGGGGGTTTTCCAGGCGGGAGCTCCCCGGCTCCCTTGCCCTATTCCCCAGCTCTACTCCGGTACCTTACTCCAGTTCCAGGCAGCCAGGCCCTTCTCTCTCTGCTCCTAGAGAGAGACTGCCTGTGCTCCCAGCCCACAGCCCCTTTACAGGGCCAGCTATGGCCTGATTGGGGCGTGGCCCAGCTGTGGCTACTTCCCCAATCAGCCCAGGTTTTCCCCTACCACAGCCCTCTCCCAGGGCTGTTCTCAGCCCTTCAGTGCAAGAGTGGGTGGCCACCCCGCTACAACTCTACTTATAATTTTATAGTAATTGCTTCTATATCACTTGCCAGTTTTTTTCCATAATAAACTTCATGCATAATTAGAATATAATCTTCTGGCATAAATAACACCCTAATTAGTCTGTAATCTGTAATTATAATGTATTTACCGACTAGTTATATGCTTGTTTGGACTCTATAAAATAAAATATCTTTATTAAAGAAATTGAAGGAGAATTATGTAAATGTTGTGTCTGGAGCTCATTCTTGGGGCTGTCAGGACAAAGGAAACAAAGTTATAACAAATAGTTATTCTCCTTAATCTAAATCAGGGGTCGGCAACCTTTCAGAAGTGGTGTGCCAAGTCTTCATTTATTCACTCTAATTCAAGGTTTTGCGTGCCAGTAATACATTTTAACATAATTAGAAAGTCTCTTTCTATAAGTCTATAATATATAACTAAACTATTGATGCATGTAAAGTAAACAAGGTTTTTAAAATGTTTAAGAAGCTTCATTTAAAATTAAATTAAAATGCAGAGCCCCCCAGACCGATGGCCAGGACCCAGGCAGCCACTGAAAATCAGCTTGTGTGCTGCCTTTGGCACGCGTGCCATAGGTTGCCTACCGCTGATCTAAGCAATGGAGTGATACTAGGAGAGAGATAGCAAGCAATACACATCACTGCTGCATTTTTAAAGGCAAAGCCAAGTTTTCCCTGAACGTTTAAGGATGGAGGCAAAAGGAATAATACTATTTAATAGTCAATCAGAGAAACACCCTGCTGTCAAGAAATGTACGAGCAATCACATCTGGAGAAGATGAAGGCTCCAGATGGAAAGATTTAGTCACAAATTACATACATTAGAGAACAACAAAGTTTGGATAAAAGATCTGGCAAATGACATCCAAGGAGGATAATGTAATTACAGCCTTAAAACTGTGACAATATTAGGTTAATTCCATAGTATCTTGACTTCCCCTTAGAATTGTTTTTCAGAACTGTGGATACGTTTGTGATGCAGTCATGTACAGTAACTTGCTGCTAAAGTCTGAAGAGTATGCTTTACAATCAACATGCTCTGTAGCACTTACGTTTTCATTTTGAAGTACAAATGATTCCATCTAGACACTGGTATGTGTTCTTTCTCACAACTTTTATTAGTATGGTTCGCAATACAGTAGCACCAAGAGGTCCCAGCTCAGATCACAGCACTATTGTATGAGGTTCTGTACAAACGCACAGTGAGAGACAGTCTCTGCTCTGAAGAGCAAACTCTAAATTAGAATTGGGCTGAAAGAAGGCAATTCCTTTCTGTGAAACATTTCTCAATTTGTTTTTGCTTAGAAAGCTGTTCGGGGGGGTGGGGGAGTGATTTCAGCCAGCTCTCTTCTTAACAGACAATATAGATGTAGGAGGAGGGGGGGATCGAGGCTCAAAGGGTGTATCTACACAGCAGCTGGGAGGTGAGTCCCAGCGCAGGTAGACAGACTTCCGCTAGCTCTGCTTTAAGACAGTCTGCTATCAATATCAGTGTGGATGTTGCAGCACTGACGGCAGCTCTGAATAGGACCCAGGGGGGTCAGGCATGCCTGGCCTTGGGCAGCTAGCCCAAGCCACCACCTGTGCAACAACATTTACACTGCTATTTTTAGCATGCTAGCTCAAATCTGTCTACCACGCTGGGAATCACACCTCCCAGCAGATGTGTAAACATAAAGTGACTTGAGCAGCAATGGGGAAGCAAAGTCAGTATTTGGACCGATGATTCCTGAGTCCCTGTGGCGGTGTGTGCACACCCTGTCTCCTGTTGAAGCGGATGATAGATGTGCTGACACCACAGTTACAGTCTACCCAGCTGTTTCAGGACTCTGCACGATAAGGCAAAATGGTCAGATTCAAAAGGGGGGCCCTTGAGTTCAGGGCAGTGAGGCCTAGTGACCAGCCTCAGTACCATGGCCCTTGAGTCCAGGGCTGTGCGGCCTAGTGGCCGGAGTCAGTACAATGGCCCTTGGTCAGGGCTGTGCAGCATTTGGAGCATGCCCAGTCTCGTCCAAGGGATGGGACTTCCACCACCCATAGGGTGGGATTAACCCTTTCCTGCCTAGTGAGGGGTATGCACACCCCATCACAGTCCCACTTTAGTGCTGTATCTTCTTGACCACGTTACCTTGCAAATTTGAGTGTGATGTGAGTGTCTGTGATATTCTAACACTCTCTTTCTCTTATTTGGTTTCCTTTTACTACATAGGATGGTTGTAACATGAAAGCAGATTAAGTGTCCAGTTGACTGTCCTCTGTAAGATGCTGGTGGGTGACATTTAATAGCTGAGGTGGTAATTATTGTTTATTTGTTGTTGTTAGAGCTGCTTGGGGGGGGAAATGAAATTTCCCATCCTGTGGGAAATTCCGAGATTTTGACATTTGCTTTTGTCCTAAATCAGGATGAAAAATCGAAATCCTGGATTTGTTTTGTGAAATTAACTATTTTGATAAGGTCAAAATGTTATTTTGTCTTTATCTTTACATATTATAGTCAAACATATTGACTTTTATAATATAATCAATAGAATAGAATCAATAGACTAGAATAGCCTCATAGACTTTAAGGCCAGAAGGGACCATCGTTATCATCTAGTCTGACCTCCTGCACATCACAGGCCACAGAACCTCGCCCACCCACTCCTGAAATGTTTTGACGTTATTGAAACAAAACATTCTGCTAGTTTCCCATTGAAAAATTGATACAATGTACACTTTCCTGTCAAATATTGATATTTTGTTAAATCAGCATTTTCAAAATCACTATGTTGGAAAATTTCCTGCCAGCTTTAGTAGTTATTATATTACTGTGAGTCATTTGTGACCCACACTTCCATTGTATTCGTACATAGTAGTTGTATAATTTTACTGCATTTTATTCTTCTGCGACTCAAAAAAGTAAAATGTAGAGAAGTGAGAAAGGAAGAAATCCAATTATTTTTGTGTATGGCACCTACAGGAATGAGAGCTTTATAAATGCTATATAGCTAGAGGATGATTCTTAGCCCCTTTGAAGCTGTATATCGCCATTTATTCTATATTGTTATACTGTCCCGCATGAGGTGAAATCCTAAGAAATGAGGTTCAGTGCCATCATCTATAATCCAAATCTGTTCTTTATTCTACTTACGTAAACACACCTAGATGTAACACTACTGTATAGGCTAGCTCTTTGCACCTGTAGACCAATTCCCAGGAGCCCTCAAGAGAAGCAGGCCTTTAGGTAGATGTAGTTTTCATGATTATATGTGCACTTACAGTCCTGGACTGCTGCAAAGGTTCATTTCAGTGTTGGGCAAAATCTCAACAGAGCATTGAGCTGGGTCAATTGATTCCAGTCAGCTCTGTGTTTTTGGGGAACCAGGGCACAGTGTCTGGCCTGTCTGACTCATGAGGGACACTTCCCCCTCTCCCCCGCCAGTCTCTGCTTGAACCAAGAGTGATCAGAGAAATGGCTCGCAGAGAGCAGTGAAGGGTGTTGGGAGACACACCTATACCCCTCCAGACAAGGGTGACAAGATTAAGACATCTCCATTTGCATACAGAATGGAGAGCAGAGAACCACATTGAATGCTGGGACCAGAAAAAGCCAGGAAACACTGCATCATGGGAATCTCTGCTCCAGATGTTAATGAACCTACACCTGCCCACAACCAGCTCAGCAGTTATCAGACCAATTCTAGTAATGAATCCTTGATTGATATCCAAAATACTGAAGCAGCCTAGCTGCATTGTGAGCTCCCTGGAAGAAAACACCACCCATAGCCAAGAGTGATTAGCTTCTATTGTCCAGCCTAAAGAAATCCCTTGAGTCATCAGTTTACCCATAAACAAATCTTGTGTTCTCCTTTAAACCATTGTTGTTTCTCTACAAAAACCCCTACCCATGTTCAAGTAAGTGTTCTGATGCTTAGATCCAAACTATGCATCACTTCCACTGGGACTCCATCTTCTTCTGACTGATCGTGCTGGGGGTCTGCCTGTCTCCAGCACTCAGGACTCTGAGCTACCACCATCACCTGGGAACCCCTACCAGTTCAAGCCTCATGGAGTGGGTGAGATCCCCCTCTCTCTCTCTCTCTGTTTTTCTTTCTACCTTAGGCCACGTCTACATTACCCGCCAGATCGGTGGGTAGTAATCGATCTATCGGGGATCGATTTATCATGTCTCGTCTAGACGCAATAAATTGATCCCTGAATCGACGCCCGTACTCCACCTCGGCAGGAGGAGTAAGTGGAGTCGACGGGGGAGCCGCGGCGGTCGACTTGCCGCCATGAGGACGGCCAGGTAAGTCAAACTAAGATACTTCGACTTCAGCTACGCGAATAGTGTAGCTGAAGTTGCGTATCTTAGATCGATCCCTGCCTCCCCCCAGTGTAGACCAGCCCTTAGGTATTAACCTTTAATAATGTATGTTATGTTGGTTTAGCCTTCATTGTGTAGTTATCACTATTATTCAATAAATAACTTCTATGGTTAATCTGGTTGCTTCTCTCTCTCTCTGAACTTTACTCTTTTGTGTTTTTAGCTTCCCCCATTTACTCTGCAGCAACACTTCTTTTACCTAAGCTAAAGATCCCTGTAGCACCCAAAATACTGTGGGGTTTGCTCATCAAGTAGGTTACTACCAGTACAATTGTGGTGTGAGAGTGGGGATAGGGATATGCTGAATCTGGGACACATAAGGGTGGCAGCTTGAAAGTGTTGCTTGACCCAGTCCACTCAGACTGGCTCTGTTAATGTGTGTGTGTGTGTTCATCCGGTTCTGGGGCTCCACTGGGAGGGGACTTGCAGAAGGGAGCAGTAGAGCTCCATATGAAAACACACGTGACACAAGCAGTACATTGATAGAATTACAGAACCCCCCTGCCTCCCAGAAGAGTAACCCGAATAAATGAGTGTACCCCAAAGTAACGGGCAAATCTGGTAACAACTTAATAGCTACAAAACAGGGTCTGCTTTTTCCTGCTTTGAGTCCATAAATGAAAATGCCAGCTCCTAGTCTCCTTACTGTCCTGTAAATTAGTCAAATAGGGCTTGACCTAAAATCTATATAGCTCATTTCTAAAAGCCTAAACACTTACCTACTCCGAATAGTGCCTACGTGTAGAAGGAGACCCACTGGTTTCAATGGGGTTGTGTGTGCAATAAGGTACTATTCAGTGTTAATAAGGTTGGCAGATTCTGGCTCTGAGAGGACCAGTGAAGGCCACTACCAAACTGAGTCATTCTTTCCACAATAGGAAAAAATAACAGCCCCCAGAATCAGTTACAAACTTTCTCTTCACTTCTTATTTTAATGTGACTATTGTAATTTAAAACACACAGCAATATTTTGTAGCTAAGATATGCCCATCATTTTAAATCAGATCTGAACAAAGTTTAACAAAGACAAATGCAAAGTGCTCCACTTAGGAAGGAAAAATCAGTTTCACACATACAGAATGGGAAGAGACTGTCTAGGAGGGAGTACGGCAGAAAGGGATCTAGGGGTTATAGTGGACCACAAGCTAAATATGAGTCAACAGTCTGATGCTGTTGCAAAAAAAGCAAACATGATTCTGGGATGTATTAACAGGTGTGTTGTGAGCAAGACACGAGAAGTCATTCTTCCACTCTACTCTGCTCTGGTTAGGCCTCAGCTGGAGTATTGTGTCCAGTTCTGGGCACCGCATTTCAAGAAAGATGTGGAGAAATTGGAAAGGGTCCAGAGAAGAGCAACAAGAATGATTAAAGGTCTTGAGAACATGACCTATGAAGGAAGGCTGAAAGAATTGGGTTTATTTAGTTTGGAAAAGAGAAGACTGAGAGGGGACATGATAGCAGTTTTCAGGTATCTAAAAGGGTGTCATAAGGAGGAGGGAGAAAACTTGTTCACCTTAGCCTCTGAGGATAGAACAAGAAGCAATGGGCTTAAACTGCAGCAAGAAAGGTCTAGGTTGGACATTAGGAAAAAGTTCCTAACTGTCAGGGTGGTTAAACACTGGAATAAATTGCCTAGGGAGGTTGTGGAATCTCCATCTCTGGAGATATTTAAGAGTAGGTTAGATAAATGTCTATCAGGGATGGTCTAGACAGTATTTGGTCCTGCCATGCGGGCAGGGGACTGGACTCGATGACCTCTCGAGGTCCCTTCCACTCCTAGAATCTATGAATCTATGAACAGGGCATGGAAGACGGTGGATTCTTGAATTCTTCTCTTGTTTTCCCCTGAAACACTTCTCAGAAATATTTGAATTGTATTCCTATGCTTGTAATTTCTCTGAAGCTTTCTTAGCACCAAACATTGTAAATAGCAAGTGGCATGGGAAAATAAACAAACAAATAAAAAAAAACCCCACCTGTCAGCTTCTTTACACTTGTGGCTTTTATGTTCCTTGAAACACTATCCTCTTGTCATAAAAAAACAAACCCACAAACCTTCCTCTTTGCAAAATCACTACATCCCTATGTAACAATAATAAATAAACACTAATAAAGAATGAATCCATGGCTGGAAGGGAAATTGTGTGTAAGGAAAGGAATAACTGCTTGTGGATGACATGGAGAAGCAATGGGCAGTCTGAGGAATTTCCTTTGGAGCTTTATTTCAATAAGGGATTGGGGGAATTTGAAAACCTAAGTTTACCAGCAACCAGTAAAGTAGGAGCAGAGAAAAACTCAAAAAAAAATGAACATGGAATAGAATAGATAAATTAATGAATTTATAAAACGGAGTAAAAAGTATTTGTTGATTGTCTTCATCTGAATGAACTCTGGGATGAAGTTGTATTGGATGAGGACAAATCTGTGTAAATAAGGAGGCCAGTGATTTTGTTTAGCTCTGCCCTCTACTGAATGGAATTTGACATGCTCAAACATTGGTCTTGCCTCCTAGTGAGTGGTCTTCAAAGGGAAACCCTAATTCTTCTCATATATAATGCAGGGGTGCCTGAATATGTTCATAGTGTTGAACACATGTGAACAGAGAAGTCATCCCATGGACACCTCCTGTCAAGGCTGGATCCCCACTTTGAACTTTAGGGTTCAAATGTAGGGGCCTGCATGAAAACTTCTAAGCTTATCTACCAGCTT